>NC_138155.1:2765000-2820000 GCF_964199315.1 Orbicella franksi
AAGCGGATGCAGACTTTTCCGACAACAAATATATTCGATTTAGCATAATAACACTGACAATAAATAAAACCACGGGAGGTACAGTTCCAACTGCGAGTTAAAGTTATTAAAATGACTGTTTTCAATTCGTAGATCAACTTCAACCAGGCTGGTTGCTGTGTTGCAGAAGACCGCTGAAACAGACGAAGTATCTGCTCATGATGTCTCAAGCTGCCAACCTATAAGCCATATTTACTACCTCAAAACTCATAAAACTGGCTCCAGTACCATTAGCACCATGATTCTTAAATATGGAATCATCAGAAACCGCACAATTGTTCTTGATCCGGATCTGGCAGATATGCAATGGCCGGCGCCTCTTGAGTTAAATGAAGTCTCGAGTCTAGTGAACAAAGACTCAGCAAAGATGTTTTCCTCTCATATAAGATTTAATAAAGGACCGGTGAACACAATTTTCCCTAAACCAAAAGCAAAGTACATCACTATCCTTCGCAATCCTCTTGACCGTTTTAAATCTGCTTGGCTTTATTATGGTTACACGAGACGTACCGGAGTTTCATCGGCCGAGGGCCCTCTAAATAAATTCTTGAGGTCACCAAATGCTTTAGAAGAAATCAGGAAAAGACTTTTTAAAACCAGCGTCTATAGAATATATAACCACATTTCGAACTCAAACTTATTTGACATGGGTCTTGAGCAAGAAAATTTACAAAACATGGCATTGGTTAAGAGATACGTCGACAAGATGGAGGAAGAGTTCGACTTGGTGATGATAACGGATTACTTTGATGAATCACTGATATTACTTAAACGATCGCTGTGCTGGGAATTTGAGGATATCGTATATGTTAAGTTAAGAGTGAAGACAAAGAAACTAGAGTTTGAAGAAGAGGTGAAGAAAAACATTCTAACTTGGAATCGTGCAGATGTCACCCTGTTTGATCATTTTAATAAAACTTTCTGGAGGAAAGTTCAACAAGAGGGGCCTTCGTTTTATGAAGATTTGAAAGCATTTAGGAAAATAAACCAAGATTATCAAGCAATGTGCGAGTCCATCGAATATAAGAGCGAAAAATGCAAGTTATCAAAGACTCCACCATGTGATATACTTGAACTGCTGTGGAGGAGACGTGGCAACACTTTTAGCGGTAACGGTTGTGGACCCATTCCAAGTGACATTGCAAAACACCGTCGCCGGAAGTCGACTTAGTTTGTAAGGCTCCGTTCAAACTACGCCGGAGGAATTCTAAAACACAGGTTTATTATTCAGTTCTATTTCAACTTCCACACTAATCTGTCACGGAAACGGAGCGTTTCGAAAACGCTCTTCAAACCGGACGAATTTGAAAACGCTGCCTTCGCGTTATTGTGTGGACGGAAAACATTTTGAAAACAAAGCTTTTCGAAAACGATGACGTTACAGCAATGATGTGATTTTCTTGACCGAGGCATCCTCATACACAAATAAAAAAATGACCTGTGATAAACTGGTCATTTTGGATAAACTGACCGTATTGTGGAAGGAAAACATTTGAAGGGTTTTAAGAGTGAAAACACCGTTTTCAAATTTTTCCGGTGCTGCGTGGAAGATTTGACAAGGACGCCTTCATTTATTTCTTTGTCTATTTGTTTATTTATTTGTTTATTTATTTATTTGTTTATTTATTTGCTTATTTATCTATTTATTACAGTTAAATTGCAAATTACAACAGCAAATACTACATGTACAACAATATTAGTAATGATAAGAAAAGCCATGAAGATGATTTGTAAAAGAGTTTAATACGCGAGCCCATTAAAAAAGCAAATCACGCTATATAATAGGATTTAATTCAATTATGTTATAGAATCGTTTAAAAATTTTTAAAATTTATTTATTTAAAGTAACACGTCTTTTAACAAACTACACGTATCACAAATTACAAATTACAATAACAAAGTACTCTGGTATGGCTACTCCGATAATACAATGTACATTTCTTATTTACACCAGGTGTTACTTACTTACATTAGGAAAACGAATAAAATAAAGTAATTAATTAATTCTGACAACACACATTAGCTACAATTAAATCAAACAGGGTAAAAAACAAGAGACAAAGAAAAAGAGAAAGGAAAAAAAAAATAAAGGAAAGGAAAACTTAAAATTACAAAGTAAAAAAAAAAGCAAACAAACAACTAATAGCGCGGGTAAGGGGGAGGAGGAACGATTTCTAATCTTGATTTAATACAATTAAAAGTAACTTAGTCTGTAAAGTTTGTTAGGAGCATTGTCACGTTACTTTTTCGGTGTTAATTTACAAATTTTCAACTTTGTATTTATAGTTGGTTCTAGCCATAAATTCGGTTAGTACAGGTGAACTGTTGTTTAGTTTACTTACATACACATAGAATTTCACGAAATGGAGGGTGTAATTGAATTTTCTCTCTAGCTCCATGTATGTTGGGTGTTTAAAGGTGGCGAAAAGCGGTTATTTCGTATCTGGTTTAAAGTTTGAACCATTCTGAGTGTTAAACCAATTAATGACTTTGCATGTGAAAGTTTTAGCAAATTCGCAGTCGATAAAGGTGTGATTTATGGAGTCTGGCTCACCACAAAAGATGCAGTCACTGTCTGTATTTATCCCATATCTGAAGAGTTCTTTCTTTGTAATGACAATCCTATGAATAAATTTGAATTGAAATTCTCTCGACTTATTTTCTTTGCATATTTTTGAAGCCATTTTAGAAACATCTGTCCAACTCTCTGGGTCTGTTGAAATATCTCTTTTCCATCTTTCCGGGTCAGTATGAGGTGATTGGTGTTTCTTAACGAGAAGTAGGCGATAATAGTCTCTTGCCTTATACGTTTCAAAATTGATTTGACTAGTTTCGTTCAGTAAAAAAGATTTCCAGTTTTCTCTATAATTAAAGATCGAATTTTGCCCTAGGACTCGCGCTCTGTTCTTCAAGCTCACAGGAATTTCACTCGAGATTTGATAGAACTGGAGAAAGTTTGTGTTACAATGATATTTAGCTTGAAATTCTTGAAAAGTTAGGTATTGACCGTTTTCATTAAAAAGCTGTTGGATCGTGTGGATACCCTTGATAAACCATTCCCTCATAAACAACGGTTTCCCATCAACTAAGATTTCTTTGTTATGATTAAAGAGAATGGTGTCGGTTCCTTGATCATAATCGTACAGAGTCTTGATTTCATCAAATGCAATAAGTATGTCTCTATAGAATGCTGGAATGTGCCTTAAATATTTGACATCGTAGTTACATCGAAGCAAGAAATTGAGAGCTCCGTGTTTGTTAAAAAAATAGTCCGGTACTACTTTCCAATTGTAGTTATCTCTAAAGAGAAGTCTTCTGATCCATATGCAAGTCTGAGCGATTTTATCGTAAGTTCGATGTCAACCATCCGTAAACCCCCCGTGGAAAGGTCTTGGTACATACTAGTCCGTTTTATTTTGTCCTTCTTATTTTTTCAAAGGAAACGAAACATTTTATCTTTTACCATTGGCACTATTTCCTTAGAGACGTTAACATTTGAAATTGAGTATATTAAGTTAGACAACCCCAAAGATTTAATTATCAGTACTTTTCCATAGAGTGCTAATCCTCTCGATCTCAAAATGTCTAATTTGTCTGCAGTTTTTGTACTTTCAAATTAAAGTTCATCTGGTTATTACCTTTTTCGTGATAGGAAACATAGATTCCTAATAATTTTGAGGGAGGGTTCATCCATTTCGTCCCTAGCGGTTTGGTTCTATTATTCAACCATTTCCCTAACCAGAATGCTTTTGTTTTCTCTACGTTGAGCACTAATCCAGAGAAATTCCCAAAAGCGCTCATAGTTTTCAGGGCTTGTTCAGCAGAAGTCACATCAGCACAGAATAAGTTGGTATCGTCTGCAAATTGGCTTAGTTTGATCTCTGAGCCAAAAATTCTGATTCCTTTCATAATTGAGTTTTCTCTTATTTTGTTTGATAGTATTTCTGCTGTCAGGATAAACAGATATGGCGAGAGTGGGCATCCTTGTCTAACTCTTCTAGAAGGTTTAAACCAGTCCGTTGCAAAACCGTTGTCCAAAGCTGCGCTTTCTATGTCCATGTAGAAGATCTCGATCCATTTTCAGCTATCACCAAAATTGAATTTTTTGAGAGCACTTTGAATACAAGACCATTCCAGTGAGTCAAACGCTTTCTTAAAATCAACTGATATTAATATACCTGGCAGTGTTGTTCACCTGAGTTTGCTCCATAACATCACTTATTAATCTTACATTTTCTCCAATATATCTTCCTTTTATGAAGCCCGTTTGGTCCGGTTCTACTAGTTTTGAGAGCATTGGCTCAATTCGCCTTGCGATGGCTTTTGATGCAATTTTATAATCCACATTAAGAAAAATGACGGGTGGCCAATTCTGTATAAAAGCAATAATTCAGCGTCGTCTTTCGGTAAAAGCGTTATTATGCCCCTACGCTGAGAGTCCGATAACCTCCTGTGCTCGTATGCTCCATTCAGGCTTGCTAATGGATCTGCTCCTACAAGATCAAAGAAAATCGTTTTAAAATTGCTTTCCCTAACATTGTGTGTGCTCTTGCCTCTTGCTTGTCTCTAAATTGCTAACATTTGCCGAGCAGTTTGTTGCAAACGTTTCGATTTTGGACCAATCAGGAGTAACTGGCAGAATAGCTTTATAAATAATTTGTGAAGCGTCTGTGATCATGTCCACATGTTAATATGCGCTATAAAAGTGCTTTTATTATTAATATTAATATTATTATTATTATTATTGTTATCGTTATCGCTATCGCTATCGCTATGGTTATCGTTATCGTTAACGTTATCGTTATTGTCATTGTTACTATAGAATCAATGGCGGTGTGGCGAGGTCTATAAACTGATATTTGTTGACGTCATTGTTTACATCTTTCCTCCAGAACATACCACTATGCGCACAGACTGGACATTATGTTAGATATACAAATTGACGCTGAAGAGCTTGTAAAGGAATATTCAAGCAGTTTGATCGTTACAGCTTGTTTGTTGCTCAAGTTAACAAACTTGATCACCTATCTTAAGGGAGGTACGCTCAAGGAACAAAAAAAATCATTGGCAATCCAGGGAAGTTTGTGTTGCTCTGGTTAATTCTCAAGAATTATAAAAACAACCAATTTACTTTTGGAGTTTATTTTTGACAGTCAAAATATTATTTTTCCCAAGGGAGGTCAACCCATGTTGAGACGAAGAAACAAAAAGTAATTTGGCTTTGCAAGAACTTTCCTGTCCATCTGGTTATTTCTCGGCAAATGATAAAGACCAAATTTTAAACTACAACGTTAAAGGAGAAGGTCACTCTAAAAAGCTTACTTTTTTTGTCTTCGTCTATAGCAAGTAAACATTCAGCTTTTCCTCTCACCGAAGTTTCAGCCTCTGAAGTGCCTGCTATCCTGAAGAAATTCGAAAGAAGTGACCTCGGAGGCCGCCATTTTGAAACTGTCCTGGCAGTCAGGCCGTGTTTATGTGAAATCATTTCGTCCGACTCGAAATTGGCGGGAAGGAGAAAAACCTGCAATTGACTTAGTATCCTTCACAAGGTCAGCATGCAAAATCTATTTTGCATGCTGACCTTGGCTCAAAATAATGGTTGGCTCAAAATAATATGGCTCAAAAGCAGTCATAACCCGGAGTGGTAGTTTAATGGCTTGTTCTGAAGCCACGTGGACAAATTCTCTCTGACGGAAAATGACGTCACGGAAACACGACCTAGCTGCTGAGTAATGTTCAAAATGGCGGCAACGATGTTCGAATTTTGGGCTTCTTTGGAGACGAATTTCATAAGGAAAACCTGCACTTTCGAGGCTTAAACTTAGGTGAGTGACTAAACTTAGTACAAGGATTTTATTAGCGTTACCAAAAAATGTACGTTTTTTGGAGCGACCTTCTCCTTTAACAGTAGCCACTTGACGTCACATAAGATTTACCGACGCGTTACTTTTATGTTACATAAATTTTATTTTTTTTTTACTTTCGTTCTTCATAGGCCCCGTCTACAATACAGCGGAGGAATTTAAAATCGTAGCTTTATTTCTAGGATTAGGCCAACCGTCTACACTAATCCGTCATGAAAACGGAGCTTTTCAAAAACGCTCTTACTGGAGTAATATAAAAACGCAGGCTTTTCATTTACTTGTGGACGAAAAACATTTCGAAAATAGAGCTTTTCGAAAACGATGACACACAATAATCATGTGATTTCCATGAATGAATTTCCCCAAACACAAATCCAAAATGAACGGTGACTGTTGCGTTTTCAAAATTCCTCCGGCGCAGTTTGGACGGAAAACACTTGATGCGTTTTCAGAATGAAAAATAATAGTCTATCATAAGAGATCTATTACTTTTTAAAGGAATGAAAATAACAACTTTATCCATGAATGTGACTTTCATTAACTTCAAAAGAAGCGTTTAGATTTTTGAAAAAATCATTAAGTAATTGATCATCTTCAAAATTTCTCGTTTGTTACTGAGAGCAAAAATAATGGGAATTCTTTTAACAATAAACACAGTGATGTTATGTCACCCAATTTGAATCAGTTAGGTAAGAGAAATTTGGACACGATGATATGGGAAGTTCTTTTGATGATAAAAACTCTCTACTATTCATGCAAGCACTGTTTTCTGGCATTTTACTATAGAAAAAAAAGATAAGACATGCCCGTTACTTTTCTTGTCCGCATATTTTCTCCTATGATTAATTAATTTTCAACAAGCGTGGTCAATTTTCTTTTAAATTAAAGATAAAGAGGAAAGGAGGGTGTTCGATGCCGTCCTTTCAGAGGTTTTTTTTTTTTTTTCAGTATTTTGAAAGGGAATATACTCTGACTTGCTGGAACTTCCAGTGGCTTTTTATTCGTCCCTCCTCGAAATATTGATGTGTCAGCTGTTCCTTCACGTCATTTGACATTGCCATAGCAACCGCACCTCAATGACATGGAGGACGAGGCAAAGTTTGTCTCTTGTGTCCTTTTCATTGCAGAATTATTACCTTTTGATGCAATTATCGATTTGGATTGATTCTCTACAAATATAGGAGACCATGTGACACGATATTATTACTTGACCAACAAAACATAGCTCATTTTCGTATTATAAATAAATTACAATATTTAGAGAGGAAGCCACATCAGCCCTAGCTGGTTTTCATGCAGCTCCTCTATCCTGGTCGAATTGGAATTTGGAGATGTTGGTTTTTGTGGAGAGAGGAAAACCGGAGAACCTGGAGGAAAACCCTCAAAGCAAGGCGAGAATCAACGACAAACTCAACCCACATATGGCACCGGGCTGGAATCGAACCCAGGCACTTTGGTGAGAGGCGAGCGCTCTCACCACTGCCCCATCCCTGCTTCCCACTATTATTTTTTATTTGATAATTATCAAAAACAATTTTGTTATGTCCAGTTACAACAACCAAGATAAGGGTAGTTTCATCTCCATGTCCTTGTACCACTCCCGATCGGGGTATAAGTATACTTGCACGTCCAGGGTTTAAATAAGAAAGTTCAAAATCTGCGGCTGGTAGATCATCGAAATAGCTGTTATTACAGTGGAGTCTGCGGTCAAAGATTCCTTTCCGCCCAAGATCCCAAATATTGGCGTTGAGTGGTCGCGCTCTTTGTACCACTTGTGACGTCATCAATTTATATGTCACCAGATATTCTTAATAGGCAGATGGTAGAGCTAGGATAAACTTATTCGCAAAACCGGTGGGTTTGGATTTCGACGGCATTCTGACGTAGCAAATCGAAAAACAAAGTGCAAAACTTGTTGTAAAATGGTCCATTATACGTATAATTGGTCAAGGTCCCATTTCAGGGCTTTGTCCATATTAAACACCCAACTTTTTACGGCAGCCAGAAAGAATATGAAACGCAAAAGGAAACGAGAGTAAAAGGGCCGAGAAAAAGGAAAGGAAAGGGGCAAGAAAAAAAAATTCGCAACGGGCAATCGCAAAAGTCAAGGTATACAAACGAGGCGAAAGGGTGAATACAAGGTAGAATGGACCCTGTAGCAATTTTCGTTGTTTTTTATTTCACATTTTGCGTTACCTCTGGGGATTATATAATCTACTCAATAGTTCTTTACTTATCATCATTTTACATGATTTGGTATTCATTTTTCGCCAGTGCTTGTTAGCGGCTGGAAGTTAAGTTTCTCCGGTTTCTACAGCGTTTTGGGCTAGCATTCTGCTTGTTTTGAGCTTCTGAATTGTTTTTTTTTTAAGAGTTTAATCCCTGTTCGACTTGCCACAGTTTGTAAGTTTATTTTATACCGCTATCAGTTTTTTGTGGTTGTATTTTTGTATTTGGGTATTTTGACTTGTTTATTTTTCAGTTAAATCACTCACTCCCTCACTCCCTCCCTCCCTCACTCACTCACTCACACAATCTCGCGCGCGTACGCGCACAATGATTAACTGTAGCCTGCAGAGCAGGCGAGATTTTTTCGAGCGAGCGCTCACATCGTAAAAAGTTTAGCCGCCATCTTGAATTTTTTATGCAGTGGAAGACTGGGGAGAGAAAGAAAGTTTTACCAAGGGGGTGAATGATAGGCAAGAGGAAGGATAGGGGAGGGGTGGAGCGAAGAAAATCTCGCCTGCCCGAGGTCATTGTTCTTTTAGGAAACTCCGTTCGCCCACGAACGGAGTTTCTGATTGGTGCGGCTTGACCCTGCCTGTCAATTGTCTGTCAGTCAGTTTCGTTTCGTTCGATTTCGTGCGGGTAAGAAACATGGCAAACTCTGTCGAAAGTGATGTTGTTAGTTTCGATTCCGCTCTCGAGGAATCTCTCAAGCGTTTATGTGAACTTGGAATGTCTCGCGAATTACGAACGGAGCAAAAAGACACAATTTCCACACTGGTATCCGGAAAAGATCTGTTGGCAGTGCTACCCACTGGCTTTGGGAAAAGCTTAATATTTACGTAAAATGGGGTTGACTAGCCTACACGACTTCTACGGTTCGTGACATTTGCACATTTGCCGTTCTCTGTTCGGTCACTCGACCTTTCTTGTCGCTTCACTCGTGTTCATGAAGGGCACTTCATGTTGTGTAATAAGGAGGAATTTTAAGCGGAGTTGAGCCGTTAGATCGTGGTATGGCAAATTTTTATAATTCAAAGGTCTGCATGGTTTGCGCTGTTATCTGCATGTCGACTCGTTGAGTTTGACACCTCTGTAATTTGCCATGTGTTTATGCATTGTTTAGGCTCATTGCTATTGCAAGATATGCTTTTAAGTCTCCATGAATTTGCTTTTGAGGGACAAAATATGAAATTTACCGTGAACATCTTGCTTACTTGAATTCTATATTGTGACACCGGGCCCGGCTGTGACTAGAACTGTTTACAAGCACAGTAGGTAGATCCTTATCACGGATATCATATTTGTTCTCGTACGATTTCCTTCGGAGACGTTGTAGCTTTACTTTGAGAAAGCTATACGTTTGTCTAGAGACATTCTTATGTTTCTTGCAGCTATCGAGCTTATGTTTCTCGTGCTCGATGTATAGGTTTATTCCTCCTTTGGTTGTTCTGGGACCACATGATTCAAGTGTAGCTGTTTACGCGCAAGTCCCGTTAACTGTTTTGCGTGTTTTATATGCCATTGTTCGGCTTAGTTCAGGCAAGACCATGGTTTCGATCCTCCATGTGGATCTCATCAGTTGCCGGTATTTCTAAAATACTCTTTGCGTCTGAAGTCGCTAGCGCAACACGTACTTCTGTGAGAATGCAAGACATCCTGCGGCTTGGCACAAACTTCTCGTGTGTGTACCCTTGTGAGACTTCCGGTGTCGAGAAAACCTCATTTTGATTGGTTACCCGCTCATTTCCGGAAATGCAGTGAAGCGCAACTAATCAGGAGGTGTTTCGCATTTTAACGGGCTTTTCGGGCAGGCGTCTTCTCATTTTTCCCCTCCCCCATCCCCCACCGTCTAACATGGCGGTCTAACATGGCGGTCTAAAAAGGCGGTCGCAAGGTTGTGACGCTAACTCGCCCCAATAAGACGCCTTTACTGCAGGCTAGATTAACTGTGGTGTTCGTTCTATAGCGTCTACCTACAGACCCTATCGCCTTGTTTGTTTGTCAAACCGCTGCTAACTGTAATAACAGACAAAACTGGCCAACCGCGAGATTAGACAAAGAACAAAGAATGTAACACAATAGGAGTTCGAGGGGGGAGGGGGGGGGGGGTCTGTGAGTCAATGTTTTCACTACACTTTCGAATTTATCATTCCTGAGACAAATCCTGTCCATAGACTGATGCAAGGCTTTGTGAATTAGTCTTTTCAAGGCCCTGTTCTGTCACAGCTAGTGTGGTCTTCTTGTGGCACAATAGCAAATATTTCCATAGAGCTCCATACTTATTAATTATGCATACTCGTAAATAGAACGCCGAGACTCGCAAACTCGCATGCATAATTGAGTACAGGGCTAGATGGAAATACTGTTGCTTCTTTAACGAGTACATAAGATGACAGTCAAACCTATAGCATTCCAAACGACTAACAGCAAAAACTTGCCCATGTAAGAACAACGAGAATACGCCTTTTAAGTCTGGTTTTCAAGGCCATAACTCAAAAGCACATAAAGCATGTAAGGTATGTGGTTGCAAAGACTGAAGTGCTGCAAAGCAACGCTAGCACCTTTTGTTAGAATATTTTCCGCTCTGAAGGCGTTACTACGAGCCATAAGAACGTTTGCCCAGGAGGCAGGTCAGCGTATGTCACTTGTGCTTATGATTTCTCGAAGTAACACTTTACTTTGACAGCAAAACAAACTATCTACAGCAGTTTAAAACAGTTTAACGACATTGTGGAAATGGTTCAACTTCTGAAGCACATCAAAGGCATTCAAGGACATCGGCTGTTTGTATTGATTTCAATTTCTGCGTGCATCACTGTGTTCATTGTGTACCGGAATACAACATTTTTTCCCGTTTTAGGGTAAGTACTCAAGACCAGCATGAAATAACTGACGATATCATCCCTTGAAAGTTTAACTTGACTCCTGACCCTCATACAAACAGCGAATCAATGCTTTACTGGTCAGATTGTTCATCGGTTTATCTTCTAAATAACCATTGAGTGGTTCACTATAAGCCTGATTAAAATTTTGAATAACTAGTAGCCGCACTGGCGTTCCTGTTCGCCTCAAGTGATTAAGCGTTCAGCTTAGTTCAAGGTTGCCTGAACAGTGTTCAGCTTAGAGGCCAGTCAAGTTATTTACGATTAGCTCTAAAGATTTATTAACTCACTGGAAGACATAACATGCCGACTAATTAACCTCAAGGGTCTATAAGACGCAGCCAGCCACTAAATTAATATCCTTAATTAAGGGAGTACAAACATTCTCATATCCTGTAACTATGGTTGTTCTGTATAATAATCCTCAGTGAAAACATGGTAAACACAATGTTTACATATTTTGAACTGACTGACATGGCGCATAACTTCTGTCGTTTTGTAAAGTTAGAGAGCACTCACATATTATAATATGTGTTCGTTTGATCACCTGACCACCCATTGTATGTGCTCTTTGTGGTTTCATTATTGCGTATTTTGTGTAACAATAGCCCTTTTCACGATTAATTTTTCTCATTTGCATTACAATGTAATCCAACGTGGATGAGAGTCAATTTCGGGCTAAAACTACAAAATAACCCGAAATTGCCTCACATACATGCTAGGTTTATCAATTGTAATGCAAATGAGCAAAGGTAACCGTGAAAAGCTAGGGCTATTTAGTGTTGGCAGTAGCCTATTTACATTGTCGTGTAGTTGCGTTCAGATAAAGAACGGAACATTTTAAGGAATAATATGGTACCAAAACAAAAAAATAAATAAATGAGAGCAAATGTCTGAATAATGGAATCAACGGTCAATTAGAGGAGTACTCAAAGCAACAGATAAATCAAATGAAGAAATTTTGAAGCAGTTATGCAAATTATTTGTCATGTTTTGATAATTACCGTCGCTTTCAAGTTTTCAGTCGCGCGTATATGAATTGACAGTTCTTTCAGATGGATAAAAGAACAATTCTCTAAAAAATATAGCAGAAAAAAGTGAAGCCTTGGAGCCGATGGCTCATAGCTGCCGAAGCTTATCGCGGTTTCTGTAGCATGAAGCGGCTAGGAGTATTCCTACTCCCCCCGTAAGGGATGCTAGTCCATCGCAAGTCACTCCTCCGCAATTTGTCAGGTTTCCCCAACAATTCGCCGGTACCCATTTATACTCCTGGGTGGAGAGAGACACTGTGAGGGCTCGAACCCGGACCGCTCGCTCCGGGGACGATCGAGCGCACTAACCATGAGACCACCTCGCCTCCCACATCTAAAAAATATAACGTGATCCTTAATAAGAAAACAAACCAGCAAGACGTTTTCTTTCGTTTCCCGTTAAATTTAATGCGATATGTTTTATTCGTTACCTCTGCAATCAATGCATGACGAGTGTTTTAATTGGACGAGGGTTTGTGATGAATTTTCACTGCAGTTTAAAGTAACAAAATTTGGTCTTCACAATTTAGGGAAGAAACTCCGTGTTTTGGTAAAAAAAAAAGCGGGACTCCGCGTTTTAAATAAGAATATCGGGGGTGGAATTTAGGAATTTTGAAGAACATTGTAAGAATAAACCCGGCGCTGAGATTTTGAAAAAAATGAAATTTTGTGTGTTAATTATATATGCTTTTTACTAAACCGTACTAAATTCTTCCTTTGTAAACGGCAAAACTAGCCAAAACAAAAAAACAAAACAAACAAAAAAAAAAAACAGCACTAGCCGTATGCTCGATACTAATAACATTTCTGCAAGAAATTATGTTTGTCGTATGAGGCTTTCTTGCCTGCAGTCTGGCTCCAAAATTATTTCAAACGCCGCCATCTAGACAGCAAATTAAACGCTTGTCCTTTCTGCCCTAATACATTCTAAAACGAAAATGTCATATGCTATAATCTAAGAATATTCGCAAGAATGTTTTCAGCCTAAAATCGGCAGGAAATAGGAATATTGAGCAAGAGCCAGAAAAAAAGTAATTCCTGTAAAAAGAGAGTATTAAAATAAGAGCGTAAACCCTAACTTGTCCGAGTTAAAAATAAAACAAAAACCTCCAGTTTATATTAAACGAATTTAAGGGGATGCAAACTTTTCTGACACTAAATGTATTCGATTTAGCATAATAACAATAATAAATAAAACCACGGGAGGTACGGTTCCAACTGCAAGTTAAAGTTATTAAAAGGACTCCTTTCATTCGTTCGTAGATCATCTTCAACCAGGCTACTTGATGTGTTGCGGCAGAAGACCGCTGAAACAGACGAAGTACCTGCTCATGATGTCTCAAGCTGCCAACCTATAAGCCATATTTACTACCTCAAAACTCATAAAACTGGCTCCAGTACCATTGGCACCATGATTCTTAAATATGGAATCATCAGAAACCGCACAATCGTTCTTGATCCGGATCTGGCAGATATGCAATGGCCGGCGCCTCTTGAGTTAAATGAAGTCTCGAGTCTAGTAAACAAAGACTCGGCAAAGATATTTTCCTCTCATATACGATTTAATAAAGGACCGGTGAACACAATTTTCCCTAAACCAAAGGCAAAGTACATCACTATCCTTCGCAATCCCCTTGACCGTTTTAAATCTGCTTGGCTTTATTATGGTTACACGAGACGTACCGGAGTTTCATCGGCCGAGGGTCCTCTGAATAAATTCCTGAGGTCGCCAAATGCTTTAGAAGAAATCAGGAAAAGACTTTTTAAAACCAGCGTCTATAGAATATATAACCACATTTCGAACTCAAACTTATTTGACATGGGTCTTGAGCAAGAAAATTTACAAAACATGGCATTGGTTAAGAGATACATCGACAAGATGGAGGAAGAGTTCGACTTGGTGATGATAGCGGATTACTTTGATGAATCACTGATATTACTTAAACGACTGCTGTGCTGGGAATTTGAGGATATCGTATATGTTAGGTTAAGAGTGAAGAAAAGGAAACTAGAGTTTGAAGAAGAGGTGAAGAAAAACATTCTTAGTTGGAATCATGCAGATGCCACTCTATTTGATCATTTTAATAAAACTTTCTGGAGGAAAGTTCAACAAGAGGGGCCTTCGCTTTATGAAGATTTGAAAGCATTTAGGAAAATAAATCAAGATTATCAAGCAATGTGCGAGTCCATCGAATATAAGAGCGAAAAATGCAAGTTATCAAAGACTCCACCATGTAATATACTTGAACTGCTGTGGAGGAGACGTGGCAACACTTTTAGCGGTAATGGTTGTGGACCCATTCCAAGTGACATTGCAAAACACCGTCGCCGGATGTCGACTTAGATGCTAAAATTTGGCAAGGGCGCCTTCATTTAAATTGTGTCGTAGAGATATTTAGAAAATATTAAGATGTTTAAGAATTTTAAGGATATTTAGAAATATTCATACCTTGTTTTTGGCTTAGCCCTGTGTTTTTCTTGCAATTTTCTTGAAACAATACTCGTTCTATGCCAGAAACAATCCAGCTCAGTGATCTCACACTGGAAAGTTGTATTCCACCTCACTAAAAGCGCTAAAGCAGCATGCAATTTTCGAAAATGGAGGATGCCGGTAACATCAAAGTTCCTGAATCTTTTTCCTCAACTCCTGCTACTGAAACATAATTTTGGCCTAAGTGATTCAAAATTGGAGTATTATTACGACAAAAATAAGAGATATTTAAAAGGGTTTTCGAGGTATTCAGAAAAATGTTTGTGATATTAAGAAAGTTTTTTGAGAATTTCCGTAAAGAAGTTAAGCTATTTTACGTGATATTTGTCGAGAGGCCTAAACTTCCACTTGCCTATTTAATTTGTAAATTGCTAAAAACTGCTGAGCAGTTTGTACCAAACATGTCGTTTTTAGACCAATCAAAACCAACTGCAAGAACCAATGGCGGTGTGGCGAGCTCTATGGAGCGATCTTAGCTGACGTCATTGTTTAAATTCTTCCTCAACAACATGTCTCTTTGCACAGAGAAGGCATAATGCTAGATACAACTTAACTCCAAGGAGCTTGTCGATTTAATTCTTTATATACGCTATAAACGGGCATTTAAGCACATTCTATTTGATGAAGTAATGAAAAATCCTTTCAATATAGCTTGTTCTGAAACTTGGTCGCTTATGCTATGTGCATGAGGCAAATGTTGTGAACAAAGATTCCTCTTGAAGAGTCAGGTTTAAAGCAATAAGGCTCCATGTTGCAGTTTTAATTGTGATTGCTGTTGTTCTTAAATATTTTGTAAATATCAAAGTAATCTTGCCCAGTAAATATAATAAATGTCGCTGCCTGAGTTGCAAAAATTACTTGGTACTACCAGTATTTTTTACTTGTATCATTTCTCGAAGATATTATCTCAATAGAGCTACTCTGATAATTCGAGTTGAAATAAAGTGTATGTATGTATGTATCGTTATTTTCACTATATCCAACCAACAACAAACTCAACCCACATATGACGTCGGGCCGGAATCGAACCCATGTCACACTGGTGGGAGCCGCTGGGAGGCTAGCGCTTCCACCCTGTATTATTTTGTATTGTTTTAGCAACGATAAAACAATTCAAGGAATTAACTCATCAACAAATCTTTATTGCCGTTGAGTCTGCGGCCAAAGATTCCTTTGTTTAAAAACGCATGTAAACGAGGCGAGAAGGGCCAATACAAAGCAGAATGGACCTTTTAGCCTCGTTTGTATCTCAAACCACTGATAACTGCAGCTATTGCTTCAAACCGGCCTGAAAATAAAGGAGGCAAGCGACCAAGAATGCAACACAGCGACAGTGTGAGTAGGTCCGTGAGTTAATTTATTCGCAACAAGTCCCCAAACAAATCCTGCTCATACTGATACAAGGACCTGTTCTGTCGCAGCTAGTCTGGTCTTCTCGTGGCATAATAGCAGCTCCATACTTATTAATTACGCATACTCGTAAATAGATTGAGACTCGCAAACTTGCATGCATAATTAAGTGCAGGGTTAGATGCAAATCATTTTGCTTCTTGTTACACTCTACTCAATCTCGCACAGGAACTACTACAAAACTACAATGACAACACGTTTTCTCATCGATCCTCGTTTCGTTTTTATTCTCACCAACGCGTGGGATTTTCGATCCCATAATAATAAGTAACCTGGGGCTGGGCCCAGTCCCTCACGTTCTACTTGTAACACACTCCCCTCCAACAGAAATGTCGTCCCGACATTATAACAGGAAATACAAAACCAAAAAGAACAATGGTTAGGAGGGAGCGTCAGTTCTCATCATGTTTCAAACTGAATACTTATTGTGGCAGTTCCATTATCCGCAGGTTTTGTCTTTAACAGTTTGTAACTAGAGGGAAAATCCAACACAAATTTCGCTTATGAGGTAAGTCACAGAAGGCGAGCAACAGGTCTGCTTGTCCATGGTTAATACTCGGAGTAATCAGTTGTGACTTCAGGAGTGTTCATTACTGGTTTGTCCATATGGGCTGTGGTATATACTGCAGCTGTGGAATAAATGGGATGTGCGGGGTGCAGTGAACACACCGGCAGTGAGGTACAAGCCAGTTGGCCATGACTTGGTAGGGAAGTATCACCGGAGGGCATTGAATTGCGTTTACTACTGGGTTTAAACGTTGGTACTCGGGTACCCCCATCTGACTGTAAGTCAGAATCCGAGGGGGTCGTCTCTCCCTTCTAGGTCGCGTAGCTCCCTCTAGGTGTTCCTCTGAATCTGAATTGTCACTTTCCTCAGGGGCCATATCAGTCACATCTAGAACGGATGAATTTGGCACTGATGAGTCACCAGTGTCCACTTGTGGGTCCGGTTGGTCCCTGGTATCTGACATAGTGGCACAATCTTCATTATCACAGTGGTCCTGTGGGTCCATAGGAGGGGTGTCTACTTCCGCCGGAAAGGCTATTTCATGGGTGACTGGAGAGGACAGTGTGTTCATCTCATATTCATCATCGGAACTCTCTCCAATGTCTTCAGGCTGAGGTGGCACTCTAGGTCTTAGTTGGGTGGTCTTGGATGATGCTCTCGTTGGTTTAGGCAGTGGTAAAGCATCACAAGGAAGTAGCAAGTTACGGTGTAACACTCGTTGTTTCCCACGGCCAAGTTCTGGCTTTACTCGATAGACTGGACTATCAGATATGCGTTCCTCAACTACATAAATTTGCTCTTCCCAGTGTGAACGGAGCTTTCCAGGTCCTCCCCTTTCTGAAAGGTTTCTAACAAGTACGCGGTCGCCGGGGAGTAGGACTGCTGCGGAAGCCTTCTTGTCGTAATACACTTTACTCCTGGCTGACGATTTCTGGGTGTTCCTAGATGCTAGGTGTAGGCCCGTCTCATATCTGCTTGCCACGTCTTTACATAGTCCTGGTAATCACCCTGTTGAAGGTCGTTGTCTAGGTCAAACAGCAAATCAACCGGTAATCGTGGGGAACGGCCAAACATCAGGTAAAATGGCGAGAACCCAGTCGTTTCGTGTCTTGTGCAGTTGTACGCATGTATAAGCTTGTTTAAGGAATCTTTCCAGTTCGATTTCTTTTCCTCCGGGAGGGTCCTTAGCATCGAGAGTAACGTTCGGTTCATGCGTTCTACCTGGCCATTGCCCTGTGGGTGGTATGGAGTGGTTCGCGAGCTGGCAACTCCACTGAGACGTTCTAGGTTGTGGAACAATTTGTTTTCAAACTCACCACCTTGGTCGTGATGTATTCGTGCTGGGAAACCGAACCTTGGGATAAACTCATTGTAGATCTTCTCAGCGGCAGTGCGGGTCGTCTTGTTGCGCGTTGCATAGGCTTGGGCATATTTGGTAAAGTTATCAACAATCAGCAGTACATATTCATATCCACCTTTGCTCTTGTCCAGATGCAGAAAATCAATGGAAACTACTTCAAAGGGTGCTGATGTCATCAGGTGCATCATAGGTGCTTTCGTGACTGTGTTTGGTTTCTTCTGTTTGATGCATCTGCAACGTTGTGTCACAAAATACTCTATGTCACGGTACATATGTGGCCAGTAGAAGCGGGACCTTGCAAGTTCTGCGACTCTCTCCACTCCAAGGTGTCCCATCTCTGTGTGTAGTTCTTTAAGTACCACTGGGATGAAGTTGTGTGGCAGAACTAATTGTATCTTAGAGCTTGTTCTTCGTCGCAGGATACCATGTTCATCAACTTCCAGTTTCTTCCATTCTCTCATAAGGTTGGTAACTCCATGGGGTTCATTCTTCAGTTGGCCACCACCCGGTTTGATCCCGTGTGTCTTGTAGTAAAGCACGCGGCATATAGCACTATCCGAGTGCTGTGCCTCCTTGATTTCACTAGGGCTGAAGGGTTTTAGATTCAGATCCTTTAATGTCGGTTCAGGAGTTGTAAAGTCTGCGGCAATTGCCGTAACCCATGGGATTGTGCCTTTTGCCTGTTCCCTAACTGCTTCCACGGTTGCTTCAAGGACATCTTTGGGTACTTCCTCTGTACAATCGCTCATATACTTGTCTATGTCCAATGGGATTCTTGACAGAACATCCGCGTCAACATTAGTCTTGCCCGGTCGGTACTTGATTGTAAAGTTATAATCCGCTAACTCGGCCACCCACCGATGCCCCGTGGCATTCAACTTTGCTGATGACATCACATACGTTAACGGGTTATTGTCAGTGAAAACAGCGAAGGATGGAGCATAGAATAAGTAATCCCTGAATTTGTCAGTAATTGCCCACTTTAGGGCCAAGAATTCTAACTTTCCTGAGTGCAAGTGGTAGTTCCGTTCCGCGGGCGTCAATGTCCTTGAGCCATAGCCAACAACTCTCAATTTCTCCCCTTGTTCTTGGTAGAGCACCGCCCCAAGTCCTTCGCTTGAGGCATCCGTGTGCAGTACAAATGGTCGTTCAAAGTCAGGGTAAGCCATTACCCCTGGCTGCATAAGAAGTTCAATTAGGAAGTTTAATCGCTCTTGGTGTCTTTCATTCCACGGGATTTTGTGATTTGATGACGATTGTCCTTTCGATGTCGGCAACTTCCACTTGGGGTGCTCTTTCTGTCCTTTAGCTCTGCTGGGCTGGTCACTGCATTCTTTAACTGAAAGTAGGTCATAAAGGGGTTTGGCTAATCTGGAGAAGTCGCGAATATATTGGCGGTAATAGCTTATGAAACCCAGGAGTTTGCGCAATTCACCAACAGTTCTTGGTTTAGTTTCCTTAAGGGCTGCCACTGCTGCAACGTCTGCTGAGTCCATCGTGTAGCCATCTGCTGAGACTATTCTGCCTAAGTAACGAACACGGGGCTTAAACAACTCACATTTCTTTGGCTTCAGCTTGATACCATACTCCTGCAAACGTTTAAGTACTTTTCGCACATTGTCTACATGCTCAGGAAATGTTCTACTGTACACCAGGACATCATCAAGATATGGAATACATATTTCATCGTGGAGACCTTCTAGGCATTTCTCCATGTACCTCTGGTAAGCTGCCGGTGCATTTTTAAGGCCAAAAGGAATCCGGTTCCACTGGTATAAACCCCAGGGGGTGATGAACGCTGTTAGATGTCGGTGTTCTTCTGCTACGAATCCTTGATGATATGCCTTTCCTTGGTCTAACACTGAAAAGTAAATGTTCCCACTGAGACTATTCAGGATGTCTTGGATGCGAGGGATGGGCTGGCGGTCATCCTCAGTTTTGCTGTTTAACTGCCTATAGTCAACACATAGTCTCAGACTGCCGTCTTTTTTTCTCACACACACCACTGGGGAAGAGTAGGGTGACTTTGAGTTGCTTATCCAACCACGATTGATCATATCCTGCAAGTGTGACTTTACCTCTTCGTACAAGGGCTTTGGAATTGAATTGTATGTTTTTTGTACTGGGACGTCATCTCTCAGGTTGATTTCCAATTTCAAATGTTCGGCACATCCAATGTCACCATCATCTATAGCGAAGGCCCCGGATTCTTCCCTCAACATCTCCTCGACAATCACCCGTTGCTCACTTGACAAATGGCTCAAGTCAACTGGGGGACTCCACTTTGCTTTACTTTGTTCGGGCTGACTTGACTCCCACTCATAACTGGTTGCCTCACTCCAAGTTTCACCTTCCTCTTTCTCTTGTTTCTGTTCAGCTTCGACTGGCAGTGGCGTGACGGACTGCACTAACTGTATAGTGCCTAGTTCTGTCCGCCTACGTAAGGTCATCTCTCGTTCGGTGTTGTTGCATACTGGAACATACATTCGGCTCGAAGACCTCGGGGAGATTCGGTGGAGACAGCCCTGAACTTCTAGCCCCTCAGGCCACGCCCCTTCCTCTTTGGGCTCAAACACAACAGGCAAATCTTCTTCTAATGGTCCAAAGTGTACCTGACATTTGACTCTCACAGTCTCTCCTGGTGGGACACGTATGTCTTGTCTGCCGACTCTGAGCATACCGGTGTCAGCTTCATCATCCATACTTTGGATGAAATTAACCAGCGCTCTTGCTTCGCCCTCTTTCACAGATGGGAACGAGTCATTCACTATTCGGGGCAATAGGCTGGTTGTGTTGGGGCTACTACTCCCCTTAATGACCTCTTCAATGACATTAAAGCCGATGATGGGATACTCCTGATTACCTTCACTTCCTATTAGTATGGGTACGGTCAATGGCTCCGAGTACCCGTCCTCCCCAACCAACTGGAACTCTACCTCAATCCAGCCATCATATGCGATTTTTGTACCGTTCACGGCCTGGAGATTTAATCCATCTTCCCCCAATAACTCGCTTATGTCTCTTACTGGCTCGTTTGGTAGGTTAATTTCTTTCCAATGTTTGGACACAACACAAACTTGAGCTCCGGTATCCCACAGGGCATCCACCTTTTCCCCTTGAATCAAGCAGGAAACCACACATTTTCTTCCCACTAATTTGGTGAGTTTAGAGCGTTGTCTCGGGGTTAGGTGGGAACTGAACGACGTTTTCAATGTTTCAACACTTGCCCTTTCCCTCAGTTCAACTTCGCTAATGGCTTGACATAGTTTCTTATGCTTCTCCCAATGTTCCCTTTGACAAACTTTTGAACAATAGTGGCTAGTATGGCACTGTGAACACCGCAAGTATTGATGTGCCCAATCCTCCCTCTTTCCACAGTTCATGCATTGTTGGGACTGCTCATGAATCGGGGGGGCTGCTCCTTGTCCCGTGGGGGCAACCCTTGTCTGTTTCCCTGGGGGCTTGCTGAGTTATAGCCCCTTCGGCTTGACCTTAGGCATTGGTAACTGAAGTGGCCGACATCACCACAGTTGAAACAATGGTTGCAACGGAAACCCCTTCCTTGTCTTTCACAATTCCAGCACCCTCTAGGGCGAACCCTCCCTTGCTCTACAGGGTTGTACTGTGGGTGAGGGCTAGCGCGGCTTTGTTGTTCCATGCCCTCCCGGATAGCAGCCAATTCCGCTTTCAACTCTCTAACTTCAGTAAGAAGGTTAACTTTTGGTGGCTTTTCTGGGGTTTTACCTTCAACTGAGGCATGGCTGTCGTCATGGGTGGCCAATTGAGCTACAAGCTGTGTGGGGGTTCGGTTTGTGAGCTGATCATGACGGGAACCAAGCTTCTGCATTCTTTCTGTTTCATTACTAACTGCTGCATTCAATTTCTCAAAAAGTTCTTCATCTTCCACTTGGGTGTTTTGCAGGCATGGTTTTATCTCCATTTTAATGTTATCATTCCGTAACCCAGTTAATAATGAATGCAGAAACATGCACTGTACCAGCTTTGGGTCATACTTCAAATCAGATCCTGCTTCTTGAGATGCAAACAGTACTTTCTGCTTTAGATCAAGGAGGCGAACAAGAAAGTCCTGAGGGGTCTCCCCAGCTTCCTGTACTGCCGAACTGAGCAGCTGATACATTTCCGTAGCCCCCCTTTCTTGGTAATGTGACCGGAGTATTTTACGTAATCTGGCAAGATCTAGATCGGGCTTACCTTCCAGGTAGCTCCTCAATCTAAGGCCTGGATTGATGGCTCGAATAACGGCCTCGACAATTTCTTCTTCTTTATAGCCCCGTTCCGATCCAGCGTTAATTTGGTGAGCAAGACTGGTAAAGCTCAAGCGATCTTTCTGACGTGAATCTCCAATCTGTCCCGATATTTTAAATTCCTTCCTGAACGGTGGAATCGCTGTGGTTTCTTTAGGCGCAACTGCATTTGTGCTTGACTTGACAGCAGACTTCTGATCCACATGTTCGGTTTTCACACCACCCTCTTGTTCACTCTTCGCGTCCTTCGTTGCCGGTTTCTTTTCTTTAATTGTTTCTCTGAGATTCGTTAGTGCTTCAGTTCCGAGTTCTTCGGCGTCTAAATATTTCGTTAGGATTTGTATTAACGCCAGACGTCCCGTATCCGTCTCTTTAACTTCGATATGTAGCCCCGCACAGATTTCTCGAAGACTCGCTTCGCTAAGCTGACAAATTGCGGTTCTCACCTCTATCTGGATCTCTTCGACGACTTCTATAGACATTTCGATGGTTTCTTTGTCACGTCGGGGTCACCAAATGTTACACTCTACTCAATCTCGCACAGGAACTACTACAAAACTACAATGACAACACGTTTTCTCATCGATCCTCGTTTCGTTTTTATTCTCGCCAACGCGTGGGATTTTCGATCCCATAATAATAAGTAACCTGGGGCTGGGCCCAGTCCCTCACGTTCTACTTGTAACACAAATCATTTTGCTTCTTTAACGGGTACATAAGATGAAAGTCAAACCTATAGCATCCCAAAAGACTAACAGCACAAACTTGCCAATGCGAGAATAACCAGAATACGTCTTTTACTCATAAGGATATAAAGCATATAAGGTACGTGGTTTCAAAGACTGAGGTGCTGCTAAGCAGCGCTAGCACCTTTTGTTAGAATATTTTCCGCGTTAAAGGCGTTGCTATGAGTCATATGAACGTTTACCCAGGAGGCAGGTCAGCGCATGTCACTTGTGCTGATGAGTTTTCCACGTAATACTTTTAAGACAGACCAACATCATCAGCATCAGACTATCCAACTTAAAAGTTGGACAGCAAAACAAACTACAGTCGAACCTCCCGTAAGCGACCACCCAAAATGTCAAGCCTAGGTGCTCGCTTACAGGAGGTGATCGCTTACGAGAGTTTAGACCATGTTGGATTAACATTTTGCCTCATAAGAATATGGAACTCCCCAGACTGACCCCATGCGCTAAGGCCAATACAATGTTTTATTCATGTGAAAAGTCAATTTCGAGAACAAAAAAAGTCCGGTTCTTCCCACTGATAAATCTCCGGCTCTTGTACTACCAATTTCCTCTCTATTCATTGTATAGTGGTCGCTTACGGGAGGTGAAAAACAAAAGAAATTTCAAACTTTTAGCTCTAAAAGTGGTCGCGGACGCTTACGAGAGGTGGCCGCTTACAATAGGTTCCATGCAAATATAGTGATTTGACTAGGAAACGTTTGGCATTTTGGAAAACTGGTCACAGAGGAGAAGTGGGGTGGTCGTAACTGGAGGTTCGACTATAGTTACAGCAGTTTAAAACAGCTTAACATCTTGGCAATGTGTTCTCTTCTGAAACACATCAAAGGCATTCAAGCTCGTTGGCTGTTTGTATCTATTTCAATTTCTGCGTGCATCACTATTTTCATCGTCTGCGGGAATACAATACTTTTCCCCGTTTCAAGGTAAGTACTCAAGTCACTCAAGACCAGCGTGAAATAATTGAAACATTCACATAGTGTGGTTGCCGGGATCACATGAAAACCCTTTGTACACACTAGGCGTGGCGAATGGTCCTTCAAAAGCTCTGGGTCTCGTAAAATTTTAGTCGAATTTCACGGGTCTCGCAGTCTCGTTTTTTAGCGGCTATGTGCGTCTCGCAGTCTCGATTTTTCTAGGAAGCTGTCTCGGAGACTCGATTTTTCGCAAGGCTAAGGATCTCGAAGTCCCAATTCGTTCGTTTATCTGTTTTTATAAATGACGTCTTCTCTTCACTTGATATGGAATTTCAATGGAGCAACTTACAAATTTTCCGAGAAAGTTAATCCTGACTTCTCCTAATTGCCTTAATTCCACAAAAAGGTGAAAAACCTACCGCAACGTCCGCTTTGGCGCCAGAAAGACAGGTACTTTTCTCTAGGATATCACAACGTAGTGTGTTATAATCGAATTTCCAGTTCCAGTCAGTTCCAAGAAGCTGGCTTAAGGTTGTACAAGCTCATTCTAGCTCTGAACTAAATCTGGGGCTTGAATTTTAAGAGTCTGAGCGTCTCGCGCTCGCACTCAAAACACTTTGAAGTCTCGGTCTCGC
Organism: Orbicella franksi; assembly: GCF_964199315.1. Lineage (NCBI taxonomy): Eukaryota > Metazoa > Cnidaria > Anthozoa > Scleractinia > Merulinidae > Orbicella > Orbicella franksi. The sequence goes on from NC_138155.1 coordinate 2,789,381, forward strand.
AATCTAAAATGTCAAAATGTCTCGGGCACGCAAAGAAAAACGCTTGTCTCAACGTCTCGCAAAGTCTCGCATTTACCATTCGCCACCCCTCATACTCTTTATGATATTATGTATGGATCAATCTTGTGTAACATGTTGGCAGTAATCTGCATACGTTGTCGTGTAATTTCGTTCAGAAAAAGAAGTGAACATTCTAAAGAATAATATGGTACAAAAACAAAATAAATAAATAAATGAATAAATGAGAGCAAATTTCTGAAATAAGTAATCGACAGTTTTAGAGGGGTGCTCAAAACGACAGATTAATTTTGTAGCGATTATGCAAATTATTTGTCATGTTTTGATAATTACCGTCGCTTTCAAGTTTTCAGTCGCGCGTATATGAATTGACAGTTCTTTGAAATGAATAAAAGGACAATTCTCTAAAGAATTTTGCGTGGTCCTTAATGAGAAAACAAACCAACAAGAGTGTTTTTTTTCTTTCGTTTTCCGTCAAATTTAATGACACTTCAAATAAAGCGATATGTTTTATTCCTTATAACTCTGCAAACAGTGACGAGTGCTTCAGTTGAACAAGGGTTGGTGATACAAGTAGTAACAATGCATTTTCATTGCAATTTAAAAATTTGGACTTAACATTTCAGTGAGCAAAATTCATATTTTGGCGAAAAAAAGCGGAATATTAATCTGTGTTTTGAACATAAATATCGAGGCTGAAATTCAGGAAGTTTGAAGAATATTTTAAGAATAAGCCCAAGGCTAAGATTGTAGAATTAAATAATTTTTTGTTGAAAAGTACTATTTATGTTTTTAACTAAACCGTATTAAATTCATCCTTTCTGTCAATTTAAAAACTAGCCTAAACAGGCAGCGATACTAATAACATTTTTGCAAGAACCGAGTATGTGTGTCATATTTAACAATTATTCAAGTGGAGGTAAAATTAATATCCATCACTTTCACCGACACTGAGATGAATAATTGTTTTAGTATATACCACACAAGCTGAATAATTGGCGGACCAAAACGTTATTTTGTGTGTGACAAGCGGTCGGGAATTTTAAATACACTCGCGCTGGCTGCTCGGAGATGAATAGTACTTGCTAATCACCTCCGAGTTAACCAATCAGAGCGCGCGAAAAGCACTATTCACTTGTGTGGTATCTACTAACAGGTTTTTATTGCCTGCAAGCTAGTCTGACTCCAAAATTATTTAGAGAAACCAAGCGCTTGTGGTTGGTACCCCAATACAGTGTAAAATGCAAATGTCATATGCTAATGACATAATCTAAGACATAATCTAAGAATATTCACAAGAATATTTTCAGCCTAAAATTCGAAGCAAAAGAGAAATATTCACCCTGGGTCGGGAGGAAAAACATTATTCAGATAAAAAAAGATTATTTTAAAAGAGTGCATGCTCCAAATTGTCCCGAATGAAAACTGAAATAACACCAAAATCTCTAAAAAGCTTAGAAATACTTAGCGGCGCAGTGTGGTAAACTGACGAATTTATGCGGGTGCAAAGTTTTCCGATTAGGAAATGTAATCGATTTAGCATAATAAAACAATGAACAAAACCATAGTTATTCTGAAGACGAAATCCAATAGAAAATCGAGCAATTTCAGTTTTTAATGGAAAAAAAACTAGCTTGTACCAGAGTAATTTTAAGTATATTACAGTCCTTATTGCATTTTCTAAAAGCTGTAGAGATAAATATTTTCCTGAAATAACACCAAAAACAATTTCCCATAGGAACTCGAGGAAATATATTTCAAAGTTCAGTGAAATTGTACAAACACTGATATAATTTCATCATCGGTTTTATTATATTTCACCGGTACTTTTAAGTGTTTTGCATGCATTTGGTGGTGTTAGAAAACATTTCGTTTGAGAAAATATTTAAACTGACAGTCGGACAGAAGTTTTCAATGAATTGCAAGTAAATTTGGTAGAAAGATTTTGTACCCTTGTTACTCGAACTTGTGGTGGATTCCTTGTTAATTATAAAACCACTCTTTTCAATTTCGTAGATCAACTTCAATCAGGCTGGTTGCTCCTTCAAAGCAGAAGACGACAGAAACAGACGAAGTACCTGCTCATGACGTCTCAAGCTGCCAACCTATAAGCCATATTTACTACCTCAAAACTCATAAAACTGGCTCCAGTACCATTGGCACCATGATTCTTAAATATGGAATCATCAGAAACCGCACAATTGTTCTTGATCCGGATCTGGCAGATATGCAATGGCCGGCGCCTCTTGAGTTAAATGAAGTCTCGAGTCTAGTGAAAAAAGACTCGGCAAAGTTATTTTCCTCTCATATACGATTTAATAAAGGACCGGTGAACACAGTTTTCCCTAAACCAAAAGCAAAGTACATCACTATCCTTCGCAATCCTCTTGACCGTTTTAAATCTGCTTGGCTTTATTACGGTTACACGAGACGTACCGGAGTTTCATCGGGCCGAGGGTCCTCTGAATAAATTCCGGAGGTCGCCAAATGCTTTAGAAGAAATCAGGAAAAGACTTTTGACCACCAGCGTCTATAGAATATATAACCACATTTCGAACTCAAACTTATTTGACATGGGTCTTGAGCAAGAAAATTTACAAAACATGGCATTGGTTAAGAGATACATCGACAAGATGGAGGAAGAGTTCGACTTGGTGATGATAGCGGATTACTTTGATGAATCACTGATATTACTTAAACGATTGCTGTGCTGGGAATTTGAGGATATCGTATATGTTAAGTTAAGAGTGAAGAAAAAGAAACTAGAGTTTGAAGAAGAGGTGAAGAAAAACATTCTAACTTGGAATCGTGCAGATGTCACCCTGTTTGATCATTTTAATAAAACTTTCTGGAGAAAAGTTCAACAAGAGGGGCCTTCGTTTTATGAAGATTTGAAAGCATTTAGGAAAATAAATCAAGATTATCAAGCAATGTGCGAGTCCATCAAATATAAGAGCGAAAAATGCAAGTTATCAAAGACTCCACCATGTAATATACTTGAACTGCTGTGGAGGAGACGTGGCAACACTTTTAGCGGTAACGGTTGTGGACCCATTCCAAGTGACATTGCAAAACACCGTGGCCGGATGTCGACTTAGATGCTAAAATTTGGCAAGGACGCCTTCATTTAAATTGTGTCGTAGAGATATTTAGAAAATATTAAGATGTTTAGAAATTTTAAGGATATTTTAAAATATTCATACCTTGTTTTTGGCTTAGCCCTGTGTTTTTCTTGCTATTTTCTTGAAACATTACTCGTTCTATGCCAGAAACAATCCAGCTCAGTGATCTCTCACTGGAAACTTACATTCTCTTATCATGGGGAACTTATCCCAGCGTGACGCTGGGTTATATGAAATTATCTTTTAAGGAATTTTCTTAGTATAACCATCAACGTTTTATTTAGTACAGGTGTTTCTTTGTTTTAAGATTTCTTTCCCCTAAATAATCAATAAAAAATATCATAATAGTGTAACAGATATCACGGCTATTTGTTTCACAATCAATCTTAATTGAATTCCCTCTATGGCAGTAGTTTCCATACATTTTCCGGCATTTTTAAAATATATAATGTCAAGAGATTATCAAGGTAAGAGAGTGAGTCCTCCACATAGGTCTTCTACCTAAGGTAATCCCTCTTAAGTTATTTTTAGACATTGTACCCAGTTCTTCCGAGGATGTTACTCGCGCGATTCGTGGACAGCCGAAGCGACTTTTTCGAAACTAAATAAAATGGCGGGAACTTCATTTTATATGTTTTGATTTCGTTTCATAGCAGAGATGTTTTCTGCACTCTCAGCCGTCTTTTTGTTCGGCCGGGCTTTCGTTTGTTTTGTGCTCGTTTGGCTGTTCATTATTTGGCCGTTTATTCGGTTTTAGGGAGTTAAATTAAGCAAACTTTGAAGGCAACGGCAACGAGTACAATGGCTGCGTAAACGTGCGTTGTAATTCTTCGTTCATTTCTTTGTCGTTGTTTACAAAAGGTCACAAAGCAACAACTTGAAATAGCACAATTCTGCACATTCGAGAGAACGTGAACTATACGACGGCCAATTTTTAAAATTTCTTTCTAGAATTTTGACGCTGTCTTACATATTCTGTTTGGGATATTTCTGACAGTAAAGAAAAACTAAATTCTCGCGAGATTCGTAGGTTGAATATTAAGTCATTTTTTTAATCGACGTTGCCTTTGGCGTTGTTGCCGTTGCTTAAACCGCTTTTTGCTACTTGGGCAGCGAACGCCTGCCTCTACTTTCGACCATCTGTTCAGTGTTCGGTTGTCTAGTTTGTGTTTGGGCGTTTGATTGCTTTGCACTCGTTTGTCTAAACATTCCTCTGCCGTTCATTCAGTTGCAAGAGATTATCAAGGTAAGAGAGTGAATCTCCCATATAGGCCTTATACCCAAGGCAATCCCTCTCAGCTTAACTTATTTTTAGACATGGTACCCAGTTCTCCCGCGAATGTAACTCGCGCGTTGCGTGGATGTTTTCGTGGCGGATTTGTTTATGTGTCACTTCGTTTCAAGCAAAGGAAAACCTCCAATGTTGTGGGGATGTCTCCTTTGATATTTTAATAATTACAAGCAAAGGAGCTTCGGCTCTCGCTGTTTTAATACATTTCGAAACTTTAATAGGAGTTTAAATGCATGTAAGAGACAGATGTCCCCGCACAAACAACAACTGAATAAACGGCAGAGGTATGGGTAGAAAAACGAGTGCAAAGCAAGCAAACGCCCGAACTCAACGCAGCCGAACAAAGAGATGGTCAAAAGTGCAGACAGGGGCTCCCCGCCCAAACAGCAAAAGGCACGTTAAGCAACAAGACAACGTCGATTAAAAAACGACTTTATATTCAACCTACAAATCGAACATCACGAGAATTTAGATTCATTCAGTTTGTCTATCACTCTCAGAAATATCCCAAACAGAATATGTAAGACAGCGTCAAAATTCGAAAAAGAAATTTAAAATGTTGGCCTTCGTAGTTCACGTTCTCTCAAATATGCAGAATGTGGCTATTTTACGTTGTTGTTTTGCAAATTAAAGAACGGCAAAGAACTGAACAAAGCATTATAACGCACGCTTACACAGCCATTGTACTCGTTCCCGTTGCCGTTGAGGTTTGCTTACTAAACTCCCTAAAAATGAATAAACGGCAAAATAAGGCCCGGGTCAAACGCCGTACTTCACATGAGCGGAACCCAATTCAAACAATTAGGCTCATGTGAAGTTCGGCGTTTGACCCAATTAAGTTCGACTCATTTTATTTGGAGCGGCTGAGGCGTTCTTCAGGCCTGGCCAGCCTTGAATAATGCCTGAAGACCGACTTTGGGTCAAACGCAGATGTTCACATGAGTCGAACCAAACGCATAATCAAAGGTCTAAAGGCGCCATTTTGACTTTACCTTGAAAAACCACTCAACAAGACCGCTTTTGTTATTTATTTGGTGTAGCAGATCGGTTCGACTGAATTAAGTTCGACGTTTTACTCAAACAGGCGTTCTTTTGATTATTTGAGTCGACCCAAACTGTCATTGGGTTCGGCCCTTGTGAAGTACCGCGTTTGACCCGGGCCTAACAGCCAAACGAACGCAAAGCAAACGAAGTCCCAGCCGAACAAAAAAACGGCTGAGAGTGCAAAAAACATCTTTGCTACGAAACGTCTTTTGAAAATCAAAACATAATTTCCCGCCATTTCGTCTCAGCTAGTTGCGAGAAAGTTGCCTGGGCTATCCCCGCGTTACGCGAGAAACATCCTCGGAAGAACTGGGTACCATGTCTAAAGATAACTAAGCAGGGATAAGTTTATGTGTAAGGCCTATATGGGGGATTTACTTTCTTACCTTGATAACTGATATTCAGCCAAGGCCGAAAAAAAAATTATTCCTGTAAAAAGAGAGTATTAAAAAAGAAACTATGCCCTAACTTGTCCCGAGTTAATGAACAGAACCAAAATTTACAGAAAGCTTGCAAACGCTTAGTGCAGTTGAATTAATGAAACGAATTTAAGCCGGTGCAAAACTTTCTAGACTACACGAGTAGTCCCTCTTTGCCTTAGTCCGTCGAAGGAGACCGTGAGCTCGATTACCAGCCGCTGTTCGGTGAAACGTACACCGAACTCCAGAGAGTGGCGGAAATGGAGCCTAGCGAGACCATAAATAATAGACACTTTAGTATTTTATTAAGTCCATATGTATTTGTAAACAGTTCTAAGCCACACTCAACAATCCTGCACATGTAAATAATCTCACTAATTTCATACTCGTTTTATTGATTGTAAATAGTTTTATTAATTTTAATTTATTTATAGTGTCCCCATTTAGTGGTTATTTACTGCTGTTTTAGTTTGACACTTAAATAAAGTATTCAGTCATTCATTCATTCATTCTCTTGTTTGCTACAAATTTTCGTTATTTTCTTACTTTTTTCAGGTGGGAAAATGTAGCGAACCATGTAAAACGATATTATTTCTTGACCAACAAAACGTATTTCATTTTTGTGATATTTGTATTGCTTGAGTATTATCTATTAAATCCAAAACAACTTTGTTATGTCCTGTCACAACGACCAAACTAAGGGTAGTTGTATCGCTATCCCCTTGTACCAGTCATGATTGTGATATAAGTATGCTTGTTCGTCTACGATTTAAATACGAAAGTTTAAAATCGGCAAAGTATCTCATCCACATAGCTGTTATTACAGTCGAGTCTCCGGTCAAATATTAGTTAATATTCCCTTGTTTAAAAAGACCTACGAACAAAGCGAAAGGGTCAATACAAAGCAGATCGAATGAACCCTATCTCTTCGTTTGTATTTCATAACGCAGATAGCTGCAATAAATGACATATTTATACCAGATATTGCTTCAAACTGGTCTGAAGAGCAGACAAACAACAAAGAATGCAACACAGTAAGAGTGCGAGGGGGTCTGTGAGTCAATGTATTCACAACACCTTAAAACTCCTGAGACAAATCCTGTCCATCTAATACAAGCACTTGTGAATTGAATCTTTTTAAGGCCCTGTTAGTTCGTCGCTAGTTCGGTTTTCCTGTGGCACAATAGCAAAGATTTCCATGTACCGCGAAACCTGTATTAAGGTCCGGTAATACGGGCAACATTTTTCTTCAACTTATTGTTGCATTGCAAGTTGAAACACATTATTGCGCGTATTGCCATGTTGCAAGTCTGCGAATTCTTTACGTTTCATTGGTCAATCGTGTGTAAATAAAGATGGCGCCTTTTATATAATTTATCGTTTCGACGAACTTCCACTTCCACTTCTGGCCGTCATTTTCTTCTTAATTTTCCGTGCCAGCAACGTTCTCTCAGTATGAGGCTTAGTGTCGTTTTAGAACAAAATAAAGTTTTGTTGTCGTAACAGATAGCTAGGCCAAAAGTTGTATTTCTGCAACAGTTCTTCCAAGCCTTTTGCCTGTTTTGCCGCTTGTTTTGAACGGACAAACGAGGTGCCCCAACGACTATGATAGCCCTCGAGGTTTTTGCACAGGGGAAATTTATTACTTTCCGAGAGTTACTGGCCTACTTCGAATTCAGGCTCGTCTTTACCGTCCACCATGTTTTTTTTGGCCGCGTTGCCGCGCTTTGCGACAGCCAATCACAAGAGTCGAATTCAAATTGTTGCGAGACAAGTTGAAGCTTCAGTGGTAATACTAGCAGCAAAATTAAAATTTGTTGCAGAAAGTAGAACTCGAGTCTACTTTGCGCAACATATTGCCTCAACTTGCAACACTGTATTTTGCTGCGAGACAAGTTGGTCACAAAAGTGGTAATACGCGCAACAGAGTGTTTCAACTTGCAATGCAACAATGTTGCGAGACAAGTTGAAGAAAAATGTTGCCTGTATTACCGGACCTTTAAGTCTCGAGTCTAGTGAACAAAGATTCAGCAAAGATATTTGTCTCTCGCATAAGATTTAATAAAGGGCCGGTGAACACAATTTTCCCTAAACCAAAGGCAAAGTACATCACTATCATACGGCATCCAGTAAGCCAGTTTAAATCTGCTTGGCCTTGTTACCATGATTCCACTAGGTTTACCGGAATTTCATCATCTGACGGTCCTTTAAATAGATTTCTAAAGTCGCCAGGTGCTTTACAACAAATCAGGAGAAGACTTTCTCAAGCCAACGTATATGGAAAATATAACCATATTTCGAACCCAAACTTATTTGTCATGGGTCTTGAGCAAGAAAATTTACAAAACATGGCATTGGTTAAGAGATAAATCGACAAGATGGAGGAAGAGTTCGACTTGGTGATGATAGCGGATTACTTTGATGAATCACTGATATTACTTAAACGATTGCTGTGCTGGGAATTTGAGGATATCGTATATGTTAAGTTAAGAGTGAAGAAAAAGAAACTAGAGTTTGAAGAAGAGGTGAAGAAAAACATTCTAACTTGGAATCGTGCAGATGTCACCTTGTTTGATCATTTTAATAAAACTTTCTGGAGGAAAGTTCAACAAGAGGGGCCTTTGTTTTATGAAGATTTGAAAGCATTTAGGAAAATAAATCAAGATTATCAAGCAATGTGCGAGTCCATCGAATATAAGAGCGAAAAATGCAAGTTATCGAAGACTCCACCATGTGATATACTTGAACTGCTGTGGAGGCGACGTGGCAACACTCTCAGCGGAGCACCAGCGCTGGAAGTCGACTTAATTAGATGCTAAAATGTGGCAATGACACCTTCATTTAAATCATGTCGTAGAGATTTTTAGAAAATATTAAGATGTTAAGAGAATTTAAGGACATTTAGAAATATTCATACCGTTTTCTTAGCTTAGCCCTGTGTTTTTCTTGCTACATGTATTTTCTTGAAACAATTCTGACTCGTGCTATGCCGGAAACAGTCCAGCTCAGTGAATTCTCACTCGAAAAATGTATTCCGTATCACTAAAAGCGCCGGCTTAAACAGCAATTTTTTAAATTGGCGGATGCTGGTAACGTCGAAGTGCCTGAATATTTTTCCTCAACTCCTACAACTGCAAAACGTTTTGGTCAAAATGATTCAAAATCGGTGCAGCATTTTTACGACCAAAATAAGAGATATTTATTACTAGGGAGATGGCCGTATACGCATTATTCCAAAATGGCCGCTATTTAAGTATTCTTAAACTCGAAATTCAAAAGAATATTTTCCCTTAAACGAGGTAACAAGGGCTCATTTTCAAGTAAACAAAAGAATACTAAAATGGCGGCCATTTTGGAATAAGGTATATTTTAGAGGTAGAAATGATATGAATTCTGATTTGGCTGGGACTAAGTTAACAATAAAGGTGTCCGTATTATGAAGATCTCCGAGAGGCGAGGCTTGACTGTATATGTATCTCTGATTGGCAACAAAACGTTTTAGAGCGGCTTCTTGTGAGTGTCGAAAGGTAATTGCTTTTAATTTGCGTCAACTACGCTACACGATTGGCTGATAAAAATCACGCTACTTTTAATCCAATCCGAAGTAAAATGAAAACCAATCGTGACTCGTTCTCGCACGTTTTCCCGCTTTTTGCGTCAGCTAGATGTATTTACTTCGAATCTTGATTGGTTCACCAGATTGTCTGTGTCCTTTGTGATTTGCTAGAGCGATATTATTTTGGCTTTGGTTTTACGACACAATTGAAAATTGCTCTTTAATCCAATTAGTCTAATCAGTTGACGGGCTGCTTGTCAGCGAGGTATCACGAAAAAGAATTACGCTTGAGACTATAGAGTAGGGCATTTTTAATGTTAGTGCTAATATTTGATTTACATTAATTAAATGTGTGTAGCTACCAAGACTCTACGAGATGTCCTTACTGCGCCATTAATTAAATTTGATTTGCGTATTGATTACACTATCACAGGTTGACGAATACAATTATATAAATGACAAATATGCTAAATTTACATGAAGATGTTCTTCCTTTCTAAAAGAAATCTACAAGATGTTACCAAACTTATCTTGGTAAATGGTTTGAACCCAGGAGTATCAGTAGTTCGTATAGTGTGATCGTCCGGGTGAGTGTAGTTCTGAAAAGAACTGTTGTTGGTGACTGACGTTTCGACAACCTGAGCGGAAGTCATCTTCAGAGTCAAGTGAATAGTGTTGGTCAGTCGATGATGTTATAAGTCTGGTCCGTTGAACGTGATTGGTCAGTATAGCCATGATGGTATTGGCTGAAAGACTCGTGTAAAGTTTGTCATCAGTCATTGGTGGGTTTCGATCCGTCTATTGTTAGTCAAGTAGGTCGAACTAAACTTATCTTGTTAATTGGCTAAGGGCAGGCCACTGCAATGTAGTGCAAATTGACGCACGCACCTTCGTAATTTTCTCAGTCATACAATTTTAAAAATGAATAATAACACGAGAGCTTGAGCAATTTCTCGAAATATTTGAAAATTTTTTCAAATTGCACTCGTTTAATAATAGTATCTTTACTAAGTGGGAAGCTGCTAGTTCAATCTGACGTTGTCAAGCTACAGAAGGCACAACCACCGTCCTGACTGCTACAGCCACTGCTACTGCTAAACGAGACCTCCGACAACTGCGACGGCGACGGCGACGGCAACGTGGGTTGAGCGGGGCAAGGTCATGTTGGCGTTCCCGCCAAAATTGAGGTAAAGAATTTTACAAGCGAGAACCTGGACGAGGCCATTGATGTTTTACCATGTTCTAAGTCACCGAAAAGTTTTTAAACCCATGCCAAAGTTTCGTGAAACTATTCACCAGGCTCACGTTTCCCGCTTGATTAACGCTGAAGAATTTTGTGATTTATACAAGCCTGAAAATCCGGATTTACCCCACACCAGCTACGAGTACCTCGGCCTCGACAAGATGAAAGACGATGTAAAATAATTGCTGCTTATTTGATGTAGTCAGGAATTCGTCGATGGAACTGTTGAACGCTTACGTAGCCAGTGAGGTCCTTAGTATAAATGACAATTAGCTAAATGGAAAGAAAAACACTTTGAATCAGTCGAATCTAGTACCATTGCTGACAAAATCTTTCCTTCTTTCCCAGTAAATCCAAAATAAAAATTAAGCTTAATTAGCTTGAATTGTTTTATTTTTTGACTAGCTCTGTTCGTTTACATTTCATAAAAAATTCATTAAGTATCGTTTTACCCTGATTCCTTAGCCGTGGTTAGGTAGAGAAGTACCACGTTTTCGTACAACGTCAAACAAGGCTTGTTGACGCGTGAAGGGAAACTGCCGTCTCAGAATCTACTCATGCGCAGTACGCAACCGGAAATAAGAAAGACTCACGTCGCCGTCGCCGTTGTCGGATCGTAAGGTCTCTAGCACTACTGCTACTGCCAGTGCCACTGCCACTACCAGTGCCAGTGCCACTGCCACTGCCAGTGCCAGTGCCACTGCCACTGCCACTGCCACTGCCACTGCCACTGCCACTGCCACTGCCACTGCCACTGCCACTGCCACTGCCACTGCCACTGCCACTGCCACTGCCACTGCCACTGCCACTGCCACTACCACTGCCACTGCCACTACCACTGCCACTGCCACTGCCACTGCCATTGCTATTGCCACTGCCACTGCCACTGTCACTGCCACTGCGATCGTGCTGTAACTGGCCAAATAAACAGTAAGAAGCCCTGCACGTCGGTACCATTTCTGACTAACTTTAATCACAGCTAACTGTGTAATCAAATCCTCTGGTCTAAATAATTTTGGCGAGAGGAAATGATGTAGATTATGTAGATTATGCAGATCCAATAATATTTAGGTCGACATGAATACTGGATTTTAGAAATCAAATATTTAAGGTGTGGTCAGGACTACGCAGGAGAAATTTGAAAACACAGCTTTTTTCTGGGGTTATAGGCCTACCGTTCACGAACGGAGCTTTTCAAAAACGTTCATCAAACCGGGGTAATTTGAAAACGCCGGTTCTGCGTTTAATTATAATTAGTGTGGACAGAGAACATTTTGAAAACGGAGCTCTTCGGAAACGATGACGTTACGATAACCATGTGATTTCGCAGCCCGAGTTTTCCTCAGAAACCAAAATGAAATCTAAAATGACCGGTGACTGTTGGACGGAAAACATTTGACGTTTTTTTCAGAGTGAAAACACCGTTTTCAAATTTCTCCAGCGTCGTGTGGACGGGGCTTAATAAAGAGTCATGCACTCAGGAACTTCATGACGCCAGACTTTTGAAACTCAGCAAAGTTAACACTGATCCGTTAGCGGGCGCGCTGGGGGCGTCTGTTTCTTGGGTTCCTCTTACTGTAGTAGAGCTGTGTTGTGACTTTCTGCCAGCGGATAAGCGACGAATACTTTTACAGAATGCTTCTCGGTACTTTACCATGCGCCACGCGTAGACAAACGGGTCTAACAGGAATTTCAGGTAAAGCAGGTTATCCACCATCAGGTTTACAATCAGAGTCTTGACAGAAGGATCTTCCTCCATGAACAGTTTTACCGTCCAATGGACAGCTGATGGCATATTACACATAATCAGCACGGCAAGAAGCATGAAATTCACTCGGACAAAGTTGCGTTGAACTCGGATATGTTTGCTAGCGGTTCTTTTCCCAGTTTGGCTTTCAAGGGATTTTCCTGCGGTCATCTTCTTTTTCATCACACGATGTAGGAGTATATAGAAAGCAATGGTGATAAAGACTAAGAGATAGTTGTGTATAAAGGAATCCATAATATTCTGAACATTTGGAGACACGCCCATCAAGTGAAGGCACCAGAAGATTGCGGAGTAAAGATAGATGACCGCAATACCGAACAAGACTTTCTTCTTTGTGACAAGGCGGCCGTACTTTAAAGGAGATGAAACCACGGTGTACTGCGTCAAGGTAAAGGCGAAGACGATTAGAAAGGATGCCGTCATAGCAAAAGCGCTGAGATACCTTCCAGCATGCGCGAAAGGTCCGCATTTCTCTGTCAAAGGATGTTGAAAGTAAACCAACATAAAACAAATGGCGTAAATGGGTTCTTGAGTTAGGGCTGTTAATAAGTCGACAATGGCCAAACCGATCAGGAAGAGTGTTGTTGGGTTGCGAAAAATTTTTAGAGGGTCGACGTAAAATACAAACAGAAGTAGACTATTGGTCAAGACCGTAGTGAACGAGACCACGGCGATGAAGATAGAGGAACCAAAAGCTGCTTTGTAATAATCTTCAAGCGGATTCATTGCCGTTGCTGACTGAAGAATGACCTCTTGGCAAGCAGAATCATTACCAGATCTAGATACATTTTGTTTAAGCTCGTTTGACAAGTTGCTGCTGAAGTTGGCCCAGGAGTTGTTACAGGTTTGATTCATGTTGGACAACGTTTGAAGCTGAGGACGTCTTGATTTCTTATGATGGCAGGTCAGTGCTCAACTTTAAGAACGGAATTTCACAAGGTGTTTCTTTTATACCAGATCACATTCTGCGAAAAGCGACACCTGTGCGCAAAGAGTATTGTAATTTCCTATTTAGATTGTTACTGGCATCCGTTTGAGATTTTTAATTACCTGCTTGCTATTCTTTGGTTTTGTACCTCATCAGTGGCAATAAAGTAATAAATAGGTTCATCTCTTCTGTCTTTATGAGCAAATCCACACAACTTTTAAAAGACTGGCGAACAGAGTGAGCAAAAACAGACGTTAAACTTTTCCCAAGTTTTTTATATTATTTTCCACTGAAAGGAGGCCCTGTATGAAAGTCTTAGGCGCGTTAATCATAACTTGAGATTGAAACAGTGGCCCCTGGTGGTCGTATGAGATATTTGTTTTTCTTTATGTTTATGGTAATTATTTTATAAATTGTGAGTACAAATAAATGGTTGTTGTTGTTGTTGTTGTTATTGCTTTTAATCGTTCTAGGTTGCACGCGATACACCTTCGAAACCCGCATCTGCGCCATAAGACAACCCTGAGGACATTGTGATGTTAGATTTAAATTACAGTGGTTCATTGTGACAAGTGATGAGCCACTGAGTGGTCTTACCAGAAATGAAAAAGCAATATACAGTACAAGGAAAATATCTAAATTAGACAACAGAACAAAAAGATGATCACGAGAGATCGAAAAATTTTATTCGATTTATGTACAAAAGCTCACACAATGAAAATGATATAGAAATGTGGGAATGGTATTGCGAACGCACACAGAGGAAAATCTATTTTTGCCCGTATCTTTATATAACAATTTTAAAATAAACGTTTCATGTCAGGAAGACGGATGAGGTTGCAATACGCTAAGGCCGAAAACGAATATATATGATATGAAAAAATTAATGAATTTCTTTTTAAAAAGCGCACAAAACATTTCTTTATGGATTAGAACATTTATGAAAAGAATCGAACAGTATGAAATTTTATCAATTAAAAATAAGACATGATGATAAACTTGACCTCGACACAGAGAAAACACGATTATCATACTTGAACTATTCTTTAAGACACCTTTCACACAGTACATTGTATATACACAATAAATTAAACAATTAGTCAACACGATATAAACCTCGGGCACATTATCTATCATTTTTTCAGTGCAAATCTACTAGTCGTTCATAACTTCATTCAAGTCCTCTTCAGAGACACTTCGAAAACGCGTAGAAGCGACACCATTTTGGTACCAACCGCACGTGGCGTAGCGTAGCCGATAACAGAACTGCATTCGTTATTAAGCGCTAGTAGATTGATACTAACAATATTATATTATATCAACTCACAAAATCGTTCCTTGATAAATCTCCGATAGATTTTTGAAAGTTTGGCAGCATTTAATTAAATATTGACCACGCCTAGGCTGAATAGGGTTAATCGTACCTAGAAAAAGACTTACACTATATAATTGCACCATATACAAGAGCTTCAAGCTCAGCAATCACTAAAAAAAAAAATGGTAATCGATGTCCAACAGTAGCAGTTAAATGTAGTCATGATGTCAGGTCTTTTTTCCAGTAGTGGTATGGCTGCATTCGCATCTATCATCATGACTAAAAAAAATCTGCTATTTACAGACGAGTAGACAGGTAACACACAATATCCTTTCAAGCCGTGTTCGGGGATTGTGTTATCAATGCTTTGAAAAACTTTCTGGGTAGCGAATATTTCAGGAACCTGGTCAGACAGACATCGTAAGGAGGAGCATGAAGGGGTAAAATGAGGACTGTGATGTGCCTATTTCTACAAGGAAAGTGGGATTTGGGTCACTGGGATTGAGAATCACAAACTAAACATGAGAATAGCACTGAGATTTGTCAATTTTTGTCAAAGAAAGTGGGAGAATTGACAACCGCTATCCCAAACATGAGAATGGGACTAAGAATTGCCTATTTGTGACAAGGAAAGTAGGATTTGAATCACTGGGATTGAAAATCACAACCCAAAAATGAGAATGACACTGAGATTTGTCTATTTTTGTCAAGGAAAGTGGGAGAATTGAGAATCACTATCCAAACATGAAAATGGGACTAAGAATTGCCTATTTGTGACAAGGAAAGTAGGATTTGGATTACTGGGATTGAAAATCACAACCCAAAAATGAGAATGGCACTGAGATTTGTCTATTTTTGACAAGGAAAGTGGGATTTGGATCACTGGAATTGAGAATCAGAAACCAAAAAAGAAGATGGGACTGAGATTTGTCTATTTTTAACATGAAAAGGGGAGTTTGGGTCACTGGGATTAAGAAACACAAACCAAAATTGGGAATGCAACTGAGATCTGCCTATTTTAACAAGGAAAGTAGGATTTGGGTCACTAAGATTGAGAATTACAAACCAAACATGGGAATGAGACTGAGGAGGAAAAGATAAATTTGAGTCCCTGGGATTGACAATTACTAACCAAAAATGAGAATGGCACTGAGATTTGCCTATTTTTACTATAAAAGTGGGATTTGGGTCAATGGGATTGAGAATTACAAACCAAAAATAAGAATGGTCGTGATGTTTTCCTATTTTTGACAAGGAAAATGGGATTTGGGTCACTGGAATTTAGAATCACTGGGCAAAAATGGGAGCAGGTCTGGGATTTTGGCAAAAAAGCCTCACCTGGCAATTTGAGAAGCCATGCAAATCTTATAAAAATTCAGATGAGGGGCAAAATTGTTACTGATCATGAGTATGTAAAACACGAACAGATACCAAATTATTTCCTATGTAAAAGACCTGCTGCTCTAAAACACGGTTTTATGGCAAACCTGTAGCTATTAACTATCACACAGTATTTCAGTCCATGGAAATACTCTTAAAGTCCAGGGTGATGACAGTCTCACGTGACTTGTTCATCTGAGCCATAACGTGATCCCTGAACGTTGACTTGTTCTCCGACTCCTCTCTGCCACAGCGCAGGACAATCCCAAGTGCCTGGCGATATTTGGGAAGTCTCCACGCGTACACAAACGGGTCAAGCAGGAATTTCAGGTAAAGCACGTTATCAACCCAGAGATTGATAATAAGAACTGTTGGACTGTTTTCATCTTCGTTGGAGTACAAACGGATAATCCACAACATGGCTGAAGGTTGAGAGGTCAGAAACAAGATGGCAATCAAAAGGAAATTGACAATGATAAACTTACGCTCCACACCCGTTTGCCTATCATTCTTTCCTTCCTCCTGCGTAATGCGGTCTTCTCGAAGACGCTTAGAAGCGGCCATTTTTTTCTTGAAAGCAATGTACAGGAGGATGTAGAAGATTATGGTCAGATATATCAGGGCGATGGAGTGAAACGTGTTATCAATTTTTTGTTGGATATCTCTGGGGACGCCCATTTCTGGAGATACACTGAACAGTATAGCATAGGCGTAAATGGCTAACACGCAGATGATCACGCGCGTTTTCGTCACCTTTCGCGCGTGATTCAGAGGTGAAATCACCACAATGTACTGTGTGACAGTAAAGGCCAATACGATAAGAAAAGACGCGTTCATGGCAGTAAGCGACATCGTTTGTCCTATGTTCAAGAGATCTGTACATGTTTTAACAGTGTCAGGGTGACGAATATGCATCATTATGAAACATGTGCTGTACATGGGTTGTTGCGTTGCGGCAATGAAAATATCAACGAAGGCAATACCGATCAGGAAATAAGTGGTGGCGTTGCGAAAAATTTTCAAAGGATCAATGAAGAAAACCAGAAGTAAAAAGCCATTTGCCACGACGTTTATAAATGAGACAATGATCATGTAGATTGCGGAACCAAAAGCGAACTTGTAGAACTCGTTGTAAGGATTGACGATGGGTCCTGATGGCGGCGCTGGTATAGGTTGGGGACAGGACGAAACATTTACGGTGAAGTTTGCTGTAGTGTTGCATTCTGACGCTGTTTCAAGATCCATGATACTGGTAACTTTGACTGTTTAAAGTCTAATGGCTCTGTTTCGTGAAAGACAGTTTCTTTTCTTTTATACCTGTTGTGCTTACAAGGGGATAATTCGTTTATTTCATGGAATGAAGGCTAACACTTCAAAAGGGTGTAAGAGTCTCTGTCCAATTCCAACTGTGATGTAATTACTCAGGCTACTTAAGCAGTTAGAGGCTATATAATCAAACCTACGAGAGTTGAAAAACAACGCTTTGAGTTCAAGAGGCTTTTGTAATATGCCTAACTAATTTAATTAGCCCCAGTTCCGATGATTATAAGAACTAAAGGGGATGTTTCAATAGTGTTTAGGGGATAACACCCGTTAAAAGACCACAAAACTGGAAAAATATTAATCCTGGTACACTGAGATTATAAATTAAAAAAGTCGAAATGGGCTGAGGATTTAAACAAACCATAGCATGTGTAATACAATGCAGACAATTCATAATAGAATCATAAGACAAACAAAACAGAATTGTCAGTACAGGTCTAAAGGTCTAAAGCTTAACTGATCATTTACCAGGGTAAACACTTTGATCACGTACTCCAATCAGTATTTTAAACTGAACTCAAATGCACTTGTTAAAGGTATGGTCCATTTCTCTGGGTTCTACGTAAACGTAGCTGTCCCATCGTGTCGCCAGTCACACGAAGTGAATGTTATATAGCCTATTTCTTTCCAATATCTTTTTCAAAGGAACGTGTCAATTGTGTGCAGTTCTTCCTGGGAGAGTTAGACAGTCTTCAAAAGGTAAGGCTTGAAATAGCACGACAATCTGCCGGCTAATACTGAATTTGTAAAAATAAAAACACGTCACTTTCTGATATAACACTCATGGGAGCTCAAGAGAGACCCCAGCTGGCCTTTGAAAAGACTTTCAATAATTGCACCGGTTTTTCACGCGGTGACTTTCAGGGGGAAGGATGATGAATGTTTTCAATTATTTTAGCAGTTGGAAATTTGTGTGTCATCAACGTTAACAATGGTAGAGAAGTCTTCATATCAGTGGGATGGAGATTCACGGTCCTTATTCGATCGACAGATTAATTCTAGAAACTCATTTGGTGGGAAAACCTTGAAAGCTTTATCCTACAAGAGTCAAAACGTATTTTTTTTTTTTAACATTTTGCTCGCTAGAAAATCATCTGATATCAAAACCATCACAAAAATTAGACATTTATTTGCCCTGAAATACCTGATATATCTACTTGGTAGTGAATAGAGATTTTGACGAGACGTTGTTCGGCCCGCTAATAATAGTTGAAACTGAACCCAAAAATTCATTGCTAGATATCCATCAACACCAAATTACTTAGTCATCCCCACTACAAATCGAATATAGGTAAAAAGGGCTACTAAAATAGACTTTGACACCGAAATTTTTGTAAATCATAGCTCACTCATTATTGGGATCTCATGGAATGACAGGTAGATGATGCCTTGCTTAGAAGTTTTAACATATCTTCCGATGGTATAGAATCAGAATGCTAGAAGCTATAATTTGAAATTGAATAATCGATATAAAGCAAAAGGGAGACGAACTTTTTTCCGTGACTCAGATGTGAGTTTGGCAGGTGGATTTATTTGAAAAACTAATTAAAATTGTCCGAAAAGAAAGGGATCCATTTCCCGCAGGTTATTTAGAAAAAACAACTTTTAACAACACGTACTGTACGATAGTTTGCACACAACTCTAAAGCAGATTGAGCTAATAAAAACTGTAGAAAAGAACAAGAAAAAATATCCTACGGTTTTCTTACGTAAGTCTTTTTCAGCATCAATTTTTAATAATAATTTTAAACTATAGATAAAAATAAAGTTGTGAAATGGAAAAGTTGAATTTGAGGTATTTCACTTTCTTTATGGTTGAATCTTTTCGAAATGGGCTGCGGGAAGTTGTTTCAAGTCATTTGTTTTCTTGATGTAAGAAATAAAGTCCAAATTAAAAGAACCTAAACAGTTTTATCAGGTGGAAAAACACCGAAGAGTTAACACAAAGCGAAAATAAACACGGGCTGCAATTGTTACAAGAAAGACAAATATCAGTTTCGAACGATTCGACAAACTTGAAAAACTTGGCCAGTTTTCTCATGATGTGCTGTCCTTAACTTATTCCTGTAAATAATATTAAAACGAAAACCGATAGGAAATCAAGCAATTTCAGTCTTTAGTGGACAACTGACCTGGTACCAGAACAATTTTAAGTATAGTACAGTCCTTTTCCATTTTCTGAAAGTTAAAGATATCAACAATACAAACAATCACCTGAAAAACACAAAACACATTTCCCATGGAAACTCGAGAAAATTTCGATTTCAAAGTTCAGCGACATGATTGTGCAAACACGAGTAAAATTTCATCATCTGTTTCATTTCACTAGTACTTTCAAGTGTTTCACTTAAAGCTCTTTTTTGTTGTTGTTGTTGTTGTTAGAAATAATCGTGATTTTTTTTTTTATACGATATTTCCCACATTGGTACAGAAGTTTGCAATGCGATGTTAATGATCACGGTACAAAGTTTTTGTTAGCTTAACTGTTACTCGAAAGCCTGGTGGATTCCTTCTTAAACGTTCATCTTATTAACAAGAAATCAAACATAACTGAATAAACATATACTCTATAATGTTACAAAAAGAGACAAAGTCTCTCCAGTCCAGCAATGTCTATTCTTGAAAAAGCTAACACATTTCAAATATTAACATTTTTCTTGTACGATATCGTGGGTGAAAGGAAAGTACCAGCAGAAACTAAATTCTGAAGGAAAAACATTGTTCGCGCCTGACGACTGATTGAGTAACTGATCGAGCGAGTGAATTTTTTCTTCCCCAACTATCTGCTCTAACTCATTCTAGCTACCTTATCACTCATTAAAAACAAAAATACAGTACCAAAGAATTGAAATGAGAAGGAACAAAATAGGCACTAATAATAGATTAAAATAATGGAACGAAGTTAGGGCCACACGTGTCCAAGCAAAAACCTCGACATTTAATGTTATACATTTTGCCGTGAATTAAATTCGAACGATCAACTGAAAAACTTATCCAATGTGGATGACAAATACCTGGGTAAGTCTTTTCTAGTCCTTTAACTGAATTATCCCGGCGTTTTTGAGCAGAGACAGTTCCCAAAGGTGTAAAATTTTTATTAGTAGTATCCATCCAATAATTTTTACAGCCCTAGATTAAATTGTTTTTAGTTGGAACTTTCCATTCACATAACACTGACAAAAAATTGCGAAGTGAATATCGTGTTTCAAGAAGATCGTGGAATAACCATGCAACTGAAATTCGAATTCTTCGACGTTTTGTTTGGTTCATTGTTAGATGCAATATTAAAAATCCTGAAAAGTGACTTGGTTGTATCAAGACTACTGTTTTTCTTCGAGAATAAAGCCCCTTCTACACTTCGCCGAGGAATTTGAAAACGGAGGTTTCACTCTGAAACGCACCAAATGTTCCCCGTCCACGTTACGCCGGAGGAATTTAAAAACGCAACAGTCACCGGTAATTTTGGATTTGTGTTTGAGGAAAACTTGGGCACGTGAATACGATGATGATTGCAACGTTATTGTTTACAAAAAGCTTCGATCGTTTCAAAATGTTTTCCGTCCACACGAAAACGAAAAGCCGGCGATTTTAAATGCTTCCAGTTTGAAGAGCGTTTTCGAAAAGCTCCGTTTTCGTGACGGATTAGTGTGGCGGACGTAAGGCATAACCGGGAAAATACAGCTGCGTTTTCAAAT
The DNA here is from genome assembly GCF_964199315.1 of Orbicella franksi. NCBI lineage: Eukaryota > Metazoa > Cnidaria > Anthozoa > Scleractinia > Merulinidae > Orbicella > Orbicella franksi. The sequence continues at coordinate 2,810,483 of NC_138155.1, forward strand.
TCCTTCTGCGTAGTATGGACGGCGCCTAAATGTTTACCTTGGTTTTAATTCCACTTTATCAGTGATAATCTAGGAGATCGATGTAACGTTCTTACCGCTGCTGTACGAATACAGTTCTATTCTTCGATGAGCTTGTTATTGATCGCTTTTATATTTTAACTTTTCTGAATCTACATCTTTACTGTACGAGAAACCCTGTGAGCGGGTTATATGCACACAGGTCATCAACTAGCTTTGTCAACTACCTTTGTACATTATTGCTAAGTTGAGGTTAGCTAACGATACATAACAATCAGGATTTTCCCGTTCAGTCGGAGGTTTCTCAATTTTTATTTAGGGAAAATCCTCTTCAAGTCAAGAGTGATGACAGTCTCACGTGAAGTGCTCATCCGGGCCATAACGAGTTCACTGGACGTTGACTTGCTCCTAGTCTCCTCTCTGCCACAGCGCAACATGATCCTAAGAGCCTGGCGATATTTGGGAATTCTCCACGTGTACACAAACGGGTCAAGCAGGAATTTCAGGTAAAGCATGTTATCAACCCAGAGATTGATAATCAAAACTTTTGGACTGTTAACATCTTCGTTGGAGTACAAACGGATAATCCACAACATGGCTGAAGGCTGAGAGGTCAGAAACAAGATGGCAATCAGAAGGAAATTGACAATGACAAACTTACGCTCCACACCCGTTTGCCTATCATTCTTTCCTTCCTCTTGCGTGCTGCGGTCTTCTCGAAGACGCTTAGAAGCGGCCATTTTTTTCTTGAAAGCAATGTACAGGAGGATGTAGAAGATTATGGTCAGATATATCAGGGCGATGGAGTGAAACGTGTTATCAATTTTTTGTTGGATATCTCTGGGGACGCCCATTTCTGGAGATACACTGGACAGTACAGCATAGGCGTAAATGGCTAACACGCAGATGATCACGCGCGTTTTCGTCACCTTTCGCGCGTGATTCAGAGGCGAAATCACTACAACGTACTGTGTGACAGTAAAGGCCAATACGATAAGAAAAGACACGTTCATGGCAATAAGCGACATCGTTTGTCCTATTTTCAAGAGATCTGTACACGTTTTAACAGTGTCAGGGTGACGAACATACGTCATTATGAAACATGTGCTGTACATGGGTTGTTGCGTTGCGGCAATGAAAATATCAACGAAGGCAATACCGATCAGGAAATAAGTGGTGGCGTTGCGAAAAATTTTCAAAGGATCAATGAAGAAAACCAGAAGTAAAAAGCCATTTGCCACGATGTTTATAAATGAGACAATGATCATGTAGATTGCGGAACCAAAAGCGAACTTGTAGAACTCGTTGTAAGGATTGACGATGGGTCCTGATGGCGGCGCTGGTATAGGTTGGGGACAGGACGAAACATTTACGGTGAAGTTTGCTGTAGTGTTGCATTCTGACGATGGGTCCTGATGGCGGTGGTATGCATTGAAGACATGAAAAATTTCTTGTGAAATTGGCCGTAATATTGCATTTTAATGCTTGCTCAAGATCCATATGTATTTGTCACAATGTTTATGGATCATACGGTGATTATGTAGATTGCGGAGCCAAAAAGATGAACGCTTGTTCGGCGATACAGGCTATGAACACGACAAAGAATTTCCAGGGAAGTTTGTCGCAAGATTACAGGTTATCTCACATTCAAGAGGCAACACACCTTAAACTTTTTTTGTCTCGCTTTTGAGCTTATAACAACTCAAACGGAAGTAATTTCTGCTTGTGAAAATTATTTCCATTTACGCCTGTTATACTCGTCTTGAACGCAGCATGACTTTTCTATAATCTAACGTTCTCCAATCATCGTGTGATATCGAATGTGTTCTCATTCGTCCTGGAAGCTCAATTAATTTTCAAGTAAGGTTTAATTTGAATCTGCATAACAATAACTTTCACAATAAAGACATAAAAAGCAACATACCCTTTACTATAATAGGTTTGCATTGTTTTTTTGTGCTTCCAACAATTCAAATGCAAGTAAAGTTATTTTTGTTTGTGAAAAACGTTTCCTTGTGCAACTGTTAACGAATCATCTTGAACACAGCGCGACTTTTATGTAGTTATGTTCCAGAAATGTGTCTCATTCGGCCTAGAAGCTTAATATATTTTTTAACGAAATGTTTATGTTTCAATGATATTGATATTAATATTCATGGCGTTTGAGGCAGGTCCACACTCCTGGAGCCGGAGAAATTTAAAAATACAGCTTTACTTCTACGGTTAGGCCAAACGTCCACACTAATCCGTCACGAACACGGATCCGGAGCTTTTTGAGAACGCTCTTCAAACCGGAGGAATTTGAAAACGCCGGCTTTGCGTTTTCGTGTGGACCAAAACATTTTGAAAACGGAGCTTTGTTTTTTAGAATTATAACGCACGTGGACAGCCATTGCCCTGCTCATTAAATCTTTCGTTTAGTGACGTTCCGGTTGCCCTCATGGTTTTCTTAAGCTCCCTATTACCGGCGTTGACGGCTATAATGAGGTTGTGCTATTGTCAATGGGATAAAAATTCCTGTTTCCTCATTAAGTTGACGGATTCTGCATGCTGCGTAGGTCTAGTAATAAGCAAAAATTAAAATGACCATGTTTTGATGAAACACGATTTTTTAAATGAAAATTAAAACTTTCGCAAGGTCACACCAGGCTTTTCTGTTCTTCTAAGATCGATCACATCCTGTAATTTGAATTGAGACTAATCTGCAGCAATTTTGTAACACCTGACGCATTTTCAGTATAATATAGCGATTTTCAATCGAGTGTCGTAAAACTAAAACAAAAGTAATCACTCATCCAGTGATACATTTTATACAAAGGACACTGACAATACAGCGAACGAATCAAAACCCGAAGTAATTACGGGTAGCTGACGCGAAACGCGGGAAAACTCGTACGATCGAGTCACGATTGGTTTTGGTTTACTTCTGATTAGAAAAAAAATTGGCGCGAATTTCTTAGGCCAATCGTGTAGCGTGGTAAGTGCAAAGGCGATAGCTTTTCGATACTCGAATGAAAACCGCTCTAAAGGCTTAATTAGCTTCAGAATTTCTAATATTAACAAATGAAGAAGCCACGACTGTGCTCTCTTTTTTGGAAAGCACGCAGGAAGCGGTAGAGTACGAAAGAAGTGTAGAGGGAAACACATGACGCAGTCAAGTGTTTTTCCCTACTTCTTGAGTGCTCTACCGCTTCCTAAGTGCTTTACAACAGGACAGAGCACAGTCGAGGCTTCTTTATTTGTTTTATGAAAAAGAATTCATTAATTTTCCCAGGCATTCGGCTGAATTTTCAAACCAAACTTTTTTCTTCCAAACTAGTAAAAGTGGCGTCACCGTGCGTCTGTTTTCTGATAAAGCACACTGTTTCAGCCAAACAAATTAAAGCGCGCGTTATATGGAAACTTTATTATAACATGCGTTATTTTGTATTACTGAGATAGCAACAATACATTTTTTGCAAGGGTTGCAGCATTTTGTGATGACACCTAGTCTACGTACTTTGTAATAACGTGGTGACGCAAATTGTCAAAATGTTTCATCAAGTGATTGTTTTTATGAGACACTCGGATTGGGCTGGAATTCCCCTGTCCCCCGCCTTCAACAGCAACCTGATTCTTTTTCCATTTCTAAATTTTCTTTGCCGTTATTGTAATTTAATCGATGTAAGATTTGTAAATAGCGCAAATGATAAAAGTATGAATGTGAATCTGATATAGTATGTCAAAATGTTGTTTCCTAGACCTGGTACACATCTTCAGTGAATAAGCTATATTTTTTATATGACTGATCGCACGTATAGTTCGTAATCAATCCAAGAGGTGTGAAAAAGTTATTAAAAAGTTATAAAAATTATTTTATTTTCACATATATCATCAAAGCTTCGCAGTGCAGCATTTATAACAACATCCACTAGGAGATAGTTTCATTATAGACTTATTTTAATAATTATTGCTATTTTACACCTAGGCAGTCACTAGTTAATCACTTAAAGCGTAATGAATAGTTTCATCACTTTATTTTCTTTCTTTACAGACAGTTTACCGTTTTTAAATCTGACCAGCCAATTTCTTTGATATGTATGATTTTGCTGCAAACTGAACTTTTTTTATGCATACATTACCAATCCTACATGTACCCGTGGAAAAAGAATTTATTCTGGAATTACTTTCAGTACATAATTTCTTGACCTAAAACCTATTCATTCGATCAGCTGTGTGTTGCCAAACGGATATTTTTCTCTTTACGCAACAAACATGGTGCCGAACAACAAGTGTGTCGCCATATGAAAAAATTACACGTAAATAAAATCAATCGATAGATGGATCAGTCAATCAATCGGAAAATAATAAACAGATGGATATATGAATTTGCAGTGCGCATCCCCCTGACCAAGATACACTTTGACCACTGTTTCCAATTGGAATTTTTAAAAGTGTTGGTTTTTGCGGACGGAGGAAAACTGGATAAACCGGAGAAAAATAATTGGAACGAGGCGTTTACCAACAACAAACGCAACCCACAAATTGCACCAAGCTAGAATCGAACCCGGGCCACATTGGTGGGAGGCGAGCGCTCTCACCACTGCGCCAGCCCTGCTGAATTTATTGTCTTTCTATTCACTGTCGATTTTTCTGACATCCAAAGTCATCACTGTTTCAAGTGATCGGCTAGTCATTGACTCTTCTAATCTTCTTTCATATCTCGACTTACGCCTGCACTTCTCTAGTGCGGGGAAAATAACCCTGAGGGCCTCCCTGTACTTTGGCAAACGCCAAGCGTAAACAAATGGATCTAACATGAACTTCAGGTAAAGAATATTATCAATGAAAAGATTAACGGTGGACAACTGTACTGTTTCTTCAGCCGGGAGCCAGAAGTTCCTAATCAACCAAAATATAGCTGAAGGCTGTGAACAGAAGACGAGTATGGCAATCAAAACACAGTTAATTTTCACAAACTTTTGGTGGACGCGATTGCCTTGGGTTTCTTTCGGTGCCCGCTGAATGTGACTCTCACTCGAAAGCATTTTTGAAGCGGCCATTTTCCGTTTGAAAGTGTAATGTAAAAGAACGTAACAGGCAATTGTGGCATAGGGAATGAAAAAATTGTGTAGAAGAACGTCGATCTTTTTGAGCACGTCAACGGGTAATCCCCAATATTTGGACACCCAAAACAAAGTACAGTATAGGTATAAACTAACAACACAAATTACTACTTTTCGTGAAGTCGCCATGCGTGCATATTTCAGTGGAGAGGACACGATAACGAACTGTGTAGCGGTGAACGCAAACACTATCAGAAATGAAATAGTCATAGTTATGGCTGCTTGAGTTTGGCCCAAGTCAAGAAAGATTTCATAGCAGTAAATAAGTCCCTGTTCTGGACTTCGGAGATAAAAGAAGATGAAGCAGCTGGAGGTCAAAGGCAGGTGGATGAGCGCGGTTAACAAATCGCTTATCGCCAGGCCAATGAGAAAATACGAAGTTGGGTTCTTGAAAGTCTTCAGTGGATCGACTATCACGACCAACAGGAGCAAGGCGTTGGCTACAATAGTGATAAACGACAACAAGATCATGTATATGGCAGAACCAAAAAGGAACTTAGCGAACTCCTCGTGGGCGTCTGAGAAAATCTCCGGCCCTGTTGGACTTGTTCCGCAGGCGCTAGCATTGTTTACTGTTATGTTATCAGTGATATTGCAGCTGCTTGAAAAATTCATTTGAATGCCAAACCCAAAAGGTCCAGTTACTTAACAAACCAACAGTGTCAAAATTTAGCAAACCTGGCTTGATCCGTGGAATGAAGGTAGAACTATTCCCTTCTTCCCCTGCTAATCTTAACAAGTACCAATCGTTCAGTCCCAGTGTTAAGGCCAATTTCCAAAGTTTATGCTGCAACACTATATCACCAACGATGGAAGATAACGTTCGGTGTAAGACTGAACAGCTCGCGTCCCTTGAAATTGGAATATTCTCTTTGATTACCAAGTGAATCGAACCTTCATAACAGCAAGACGCAAAGTATGTGAGCTGATGGAGTGTAATAGCGCGATTTTAAATAGCATCGTACTCACATTTTCTAAGAAATTCCCACGCACTTTACACTACTTTGTACCTGTGGGGTTGCTAAGCAAAAATTTAAACCAATAAAGTTGAATACACTGGCAAGTGTAAAATCCGCGGGAGACCTACAGGCATAACGGAGACGCAATTTAATATAGCCGTATAAGCAAGATTATTTCTTATTTCTTGACGCATCTTTTGGCGGCTTTCCTTTTAATGTTAGGACCATTTTCTTACCGCAATGTTTGTTTTAGTGTAATTGTAGCCGCTCTTTATTTAATTTTCAGTTTTTAACAAAGTGATTTTAGTACATTATTTTATTCTAACGATTTTGTCGTCGATGAATAAATTAAATTAAACAAATTGACACAGGAGTGTAAACAAGTACTCAGCTGGAATTAAATAAATTATATATGACTGAGAAAATTGCTTCATTCTGATTGGTTGAGGGCATATCGTGAACCATATCTAGTTAAAGTTTTAATAGTTATTACGACTCAATCTTACAGTTCCGCATGTCGAAAACGAGCCATGAAGACGAAATCCCACGCATGTTTTATCTAAAGCATGCCGATCGCGTCCAGACAAACTGGAGCTTTTGATGGCGACATGACGACTAGCCGGGTGCTCACGCGCTATGTGGTTTTGTAGAAGATAAGATCTTCGTTGACTTTTGCGCGTAGCTTCTTTGATTTGAAATTTCTGCATGATTTTAATTAGACGTCCATAGATAGGATTACCTCTCTGCTCTCAGGATTCCCGTGACCATCACTCAGCGATGATCTTCCGATGGCAAACTCCGAATATTGCTTATAATATTAACGCTTACTTGGCCTTGAAAGGTCTTGAAAATTTCCTTTGTGACAGCATTCGGCAAATCTCGTTGGTGAACATCTTCCGGCAGGCCACACAAATAGCAGACTTGCCGCGGGAATCTTCCCACCAAGGACGTTAACCCATACCAGCAACACGATTGGCTGACTAAAGTCACGTGGAACCTAGCACACGCCATCCCGCGAGTTGGAGAAAACCTTTGAGAAAGTTTGAGAGCTTCTTCGAGGGGCCTTCTTCGAGTGCTGCTAAAAAAATCCACCTCAGAAAAGAGCTGAAAAATTGTTTGTTTGCCTAGTTTGTTTACTTCGAAGCTTCAGCAAGGACATTTCTGCAGGGAAAAGGTGTTTTGTTGAAGTTGTTGTAAGCTTAAATTGCGTACCAGCGCGGTGAGCGTCAAACCTTGGGGGTAAGTTGTGCGAGGAATTTCACGGAGACTTCTTCAAGCTAGCCTCGATGGAACTGTGTGCATATACGCTGAACAATTTTACCAGACTCCAAAACCTGGACTTCGGATGAAGATAACAATTTTTAATGAAAGCCATTCACACTGGGGTGAAGTTGTACTTGTTACCGCTTAAAGTAGGCAATTATTGTCGGACTTTAATAGTTTTGACTTGACAAGGCTCGAAATGTCTTCCATGAAAACTACGAACGCAAATTTGCTTCTTCACGGCTTCAACTGATTAAGTTTGTTAGATCATGTTATCTTCTTCGCTTGAGTAAAAGGTTAGTTTCCCTTTCGTTGTTATTTCAGTAATGATTTTCTTTTACTAAGAATTTTGTTACGTAGAGATATAATGTTGAGCACCAGAATATTCACATTTCTTTCAGCGTAAAACGTATCATGCCAATTTATGTACTGAGCTTTGGTGTTTTATCTTCTTGCGAAGCAAAAAACTGACTAAATTTTTCTGTTAGCTAATTAATTAAATGTTATTGTTTTAAGTCTGTTTATCGGTCTGTTTTTTTCGCTATCCAGCTGTTTTTAAACTTCAAACTTTGCAGCATGAATATTTCACTTCCGGTTACTTACGTCAGTCTGAGCGCGGAAAATACAAGCAACTCAGTAACTTCCAAATTCGCTCATATTTTATATGTTTTTCTTTGTGTTTCAGAAAATGCAAAGTAAAAAAAGTACAAGCAGAGACAAAATAAGAAAAAGACAGAAAAACAAGAGCAATAGAAAGAAACAAACTAACTCCGTGTGGCTTTGTTTGATCTTACCGAAGTGCGCTGGTAGTGTAAATTGCGCACGCGCTGATAGAGTAACTTCCAATATATATCGGCCGCACTTCCGGTTTCTTTAAATGCTAAAGGAAACGCGGTTTTTCATTAAATCCAGCCTTTTTCAACGGATTTCGATCAAAGCCAACGTTGGAAAGATAGCTATGCATTCCTTTTTCAAAATTACGCTTTTTTCAGAAAATTACGAATTTCGTAATATGTTGAAATTCTCTCAAAATCTGACCTTTTAGAAATGAAACAAGATCTATGCATAGCGTAATGAGGATTTAAATTAAAACATTAAATCAATGAAAACAATCTCGATAAAGTAATTTGCCTGGGAGCCTTTGCGTTTTATTCAGTATTAGTCACATGACAATGGGCGTGGCCTCATGACGTCATCACTAGTGTTACTAATCATGAAAATGTTAAAACACATGAAATAACTCTGAACTAAATAAAAATGACGAGGTTATATGAGAATAAATTTTCCTTAGCAACGGCTCGAAAAGATCGGTTAATGGGTCCTTAAATCGTTGACACCATTTTTCTGTGTCACAGACATCTTTAAAAACGAATTTAAGTAGCATTAAATCGAACCGCCGTACGGCTATATGTGTAAGTTTTTAAATTAAATTTTGTCTGCATTTTAACTACTCTCAAGCACGTAAACACTTAAAAGCTTAACCTTTATTTAAGAGACGATAGCTCCAAAACATGTCTAAAATTTTGCGGATATTCCCGCAGTCAATCTCGCCAAGAATTTCGCTTCCAGCCGCAAATATTGGCGAAATTCCCGGCAAGATCGCGCTAGATTTTGGCCGCCGGGATTTTGCTTCTCGAGATTCGCATTTACAATCCCAACGACATTTGGGCCCCATTTTGCTTCCCAGCGAGAATCTCGGCGAGATTCGCGGCAGGATCCTCGCGACATTTTCGAGGTCGGTAATTTCGCTTCCCGGCGAGCATCTCGCCGGCATCCCACCGGGATTCAAGCCGGGACTAAAAATCCCGGCGGGATCTCCGCCGATATCGCGGCAAGATCCCGCCAAGATTCCGGTCCTTGTTTTACAGGGTTACAATCATCTCATTACAATCCAATAATTTGAGAGTTACAATAATCTCATTAAAATCCAATAATATGTGGGTACAATCATCTCATTCACAATCCAATAATTTGTGGGTTACAATATACTCATTACAATCCAAGACTTTCTGGGTTACAATCATCTCATTACAATCCAAGAATTTTTGGGTTACAATCGTCTCATTAGAATCCAATTATTTGTGGGTTACAATTATCTTATTCACAATCCAATAATTTTGGCTTAGAATCATCTCATTACAATCCAAAAAATTTGTGGGTCACAATCATCTCA